>NC_069504.1:1098587734-1098887734 GCF_027579735.1 Bombina bombina | reverse complement strand
CCTCGCTGAATACGGCGAGCAATACGCTCGCCGTATTCATCATTGCACCAGCAGCTCACAAGAGCTGCTGGTGCAACGCCGCCCCCTGCAGACTCGCTTCCAATAGGCCGCCAGCAGGGGGGTGTCAATCAACCCGATCGTACTCGATCGGGTTGTATTGTTGCGATGTGTGTCCGCCTGCTCAGAGCAGGCGGACAGGTTATGGAGCAGCGGTCTTTGTGACCGCCGCTTCATAACTGCTGTTTCTGGTGAGTCTGAAGACTTGCCAGAAACACGGGGCATCAAGCTCCTTTCGGAGCTTGATACATATGCCCCTATGAGTCAAAATAAAAATCTACAAATCCATACGTCTGTTCATACCTGTTAGGCTAATAAGTGACATTTCCAGCAAACACATTTGTTATCAACACTATTCCAAGGTCGGTTCCCTATTAAGGCTATAAGTAAGTCTTTCATAAAAAAAAGGGAAACCGGTGTATACCCTGATTAAGGACTTTTTGAATAAGCAACCCAGTTTGTTTGCATAAAGAGATTTCATGAGAAAAGAGAAAATGATATATATCCTAATTAAGGACTCTAAAATAAGCCAACAAGTGTGTTTGTAAAAACAGACCTTCCATTTGCAGTAAGGACACACTGAAATACACATCCTAAACGGATATTAGTTGGCTTTATATTAACCAATGATATTTCTATGTACCATTAGTGCAATAGCTTTTTAATTATATAATTGGCTATTTTGTTAACATAAGGTAACTTTTAAGGTGGAAATCATTTGTAACTATTTACAATTGTTTTATGTTCCTATTTTATTTATATAGATAATATTTAGATGACCGGTCATATGTAAGGATTAATTTTAATTATTTCTATTAATTTGATGTATTATACATATCAATAATAGATGAAATACTACTTTTTTACATTTTTGTCTCTGTAATAATACACTATATCAATAATTAAACCCCTTAGCTGTTAGCACACATATACAATCTTCTTTTTTTGCTATATTTGTCCTATTCTTTCTGTTTTATGGGAGCAGACTAGTGTATGTGCAGGGGTACGATTTGCGCACCATTTTAACCCCCTTTTTCTTATATGTGTGTATTTATCTGTACGTAGATATGTATCTGTATTTGTATGTATGTATATATGTATGTGTGTGTATGTATATATGTATGTGTGTGTATGTATATATGTATGTGTGTGTATGTATATATGTATGTGTGTGTATGTATATATGTATGTGTATATATATGTGTGTGTGTGTGTGTGTGTGTGTGTATGTATATACAGTATCTCACAAAAGTGATTACACCCTTCACATTTTTGTAAATATTTTAGTATATCTTTTCATGTGACAACACTGAAGAAATGACACTTTGTTACAATGTAAAGTAATGAGTGTACAGCCAGTATAACAGTGTAAATTTGCTGTCCCCTCAGACGACAGTATGTAGGACAAACTACGAGAGATGTTGGGTCGCTTATCAGAGAGCACTTCTCCACGATCACAATAGGTAAATCCTCTACTCCACTTGTCCAGCATTTTGCCATCTGCCATGATAAAAGTATAGATACATTTAGATGGCAGGTAATTGACAAGGTCAAACTTCCCAAGAGAGGAGGGGACAAAAACAAGATCCTTAGTAGGATTGAAATGTTTTGGATTTTTAGACTTGAAACCAGGGTGCCAAAGGGCTTTAACTCTGCATATGAGTTGATAAATCACTGGCAAGTCTAATATCTTTCTATCTTACATTAACATATCCATCTAGATTATATATACATCATACTTATAAGCCCAGTGTCTAACAACTCTAGATTTTTGCATCCTTATTACTCTAAAGGTAGCCCCTTTAATCTTAATTTATATACAAAGTTTATATCTTAGCATCTTAAGTAGAATGTGGGATTACTACACTGCAGGGATATTTAATATTCTACCAAGAGGTATCACTTTGCAGTAGGAGGATAGAGTGCAGACTTTGTATACTTAGTTCATTACCACTCTAACTTTCATGTTTATATCTATATCCCTACTCTGATCTCAGAAATTTACCACCACCGAACTTTTATCATCACTATGTTCATTAGGTTGATCATACTTGGCCTACAGTATTTGTATAGAGATAGTTTAGTGGTTAGTACTTATATCTCTAGATTAGGAAATAGTGAGATCGACTCCAATACAAATCTTTAACTTATATTTGTATTTTATCTATCCTTAATTTTGATGCAGTAGAGTATCATTGGTTTCCAATGCACATATACTTTTGTTTGGTTTGTTATTTTTATCTCAATATAACCAATCCTTTTAAATCTAACAACATCAGTCAAGGCTTATCCTACCCACTAAGGTTATCTTTGTTCTAAGGATATAGTAATTTACTATATTTATTTCATCTAGTGGTTAGAGCTCCAGCTTTCAGCCTATATGGTTGAGAGTTCGATTCCATACATTTTCACTGTACATGTAATTTGATATTTGAAATTGATATTTATACTGTGTATTTAATACTTTGTCGGTATAATATAAATTGGTTATAATTTTGTTAGGATATACATTTTTTCCAATGGTTACATACATTCTTTCCCCATCATTGACAATATTGACATAGTATACTCTTTTTTAGAATAAGAAGTGTACGTGATTAAATAACTACATAGTCAAATACAATGTTATATTTAATATTTCTACACTTCATTATGTATTTGTAAAGATATGTAGGCATTAATATGATGTATGTACACATGATCAGATATGAGGGTGTCTGTTGTTATAATTACAGATAAGGGTTAATTATTTCAACACATTATAATTAAGTTAATACAGCTGATTTTTTTATTCTGTTTTAACCAATGGCTGTGTTTTGTGGGGCATTTAAGATCAAACCCCCTTGAGATTAGTTAGGCTATGACTACGGCTTCTGCTGAAACGCGTATGCTTAAACACAGCTGTATTCTAACTTTTTGAATTGTTCTTATGTGGTGGAGTGACTATGGAGTGTTTTAACTATGCCCACAAGGGTGAAATAAATGTTAAGTTTTACTAAAGGACTTGCTCAGCGCTCTTTTTTCAATTCATTTCTGTCAGCAATTGAGCTCGTCTACCCCTGCTGGGAGTAGAGCCCTTTAGCCAGGATCCTGTTACAGAAGTTCCTATTGGATGCACGGACCGTCCCCTACAGATTGCCTTTCAGGATTGGTGGAGCACGCCCTACCTACTACACGCCCACGGCTTGGCGGTACAGCGAGCGGCTGTTTGAATATCCGACTCGTCTGAGGGTAAAGAGGCAGGAATACCTGAAAGAAGTACGCCACAGAAGGGAGACGCACCGGCGATATCATCCGCTTTCCATAGAGGACCCGGTACAAGCCGGTTGTGTCCTTAGGCGGATAGGACATTTCTTGAGTGTCCGGGGACTCTTAATTCACATAAGTGTTTGACAGCAGCCTCTCTTCAACGGTCAAGCAAGGGCAGTATCCAGTGTTAAGAACTGAACGGTTACATGGTAAGCCCCTTGACATATTTTAGCTGTATGCATTATTTACACTCTTACTACCTGTATTTTGGCTAAGGGCTCCTCCGCAAAGACTGTCTATACTTTATATTATACGAGCCGACTCAGACAGTCTGGGATTGTATCTTGTCTCCTGTTCTCTTTGTTTGTTCCCTCAAAATAACACACAGAAATTAATGTCTAAACCGTTAGCAACAAAAGTGAGTACACCCCTAAGTGGAAATGTCCAAATTGGACCCAATAAGCCATTCCCCCCGGTGTCATGTGACTTGTTAGTGTTACAAGGTCTCAGGTATAAATGGGGAGCAGGTGTGTTAAATTTTGTGTTATAGTTCTCACACTCTCTCATATTTGTTACTGGAAGTTCAGCATGGCACCTCATGGCAAAGAACTCTCTGAGGATCTGAAAAAAAGAATTCTTGCTCTACATAAAGATGGCCTAGGCTATAAGAAGATTGCCAAGACCCTGAAACTGAGCTGCAGTACAGTGGGCAAGACTATACAGCGGTTTCACAGGACAGGTTCCACTCAGAACAGGCCTTGCCATGGTCGACCAAAGAAGTTGAGTGCACATGCTCAGCGTCATAGCCAGAGGTGGTCTTTGGGAAATAGACGTATGAGTGCTGCCAGCATTGGCAGAGGTTGAAGGGGTGGGGGAGTCAGCCTGTCAGTGCTCAGACCATACACCGCACACTCAATCAAATTGGTCTGCATGGCTGTCGTCCCAGAAGGAAGCCCCTTCTAAAGATGATGCATAAAAATGCCCGCAAACAGTTTGCTGAAGACCAGCAGACTAAGGACACGGATTACTGGAACTATGTCCTGTGGTCTGATGAGACCAAGATAAACTTATTTGGTTCAGATGGTGTGAAGAGTGTGTAGTGCAACCAGGTGAGGTGTACAAAGACAAGTGTGTCTTGCCTACAGTCAAACATGGTGGTGGGAGTGTCATGGTCTGGGCCTGCATGAGTGCTGCCGGCACTGGGGAGCTACAGTTTATTGAGGTAACCATGAATGCCAAAATGTAATGTGACATACTGAAGCAGAGCATAATCCCCTCCCTTTGGAGACTGGGCCGCAGGGCAGTATTCCAACATGATAACCCCAAACACACCTCCAAGACGACCACTGCCTTGCTAAAGAAGCTGAGGGTAAAGGTGATGAACTGGCCAAGCATGGCTCCCGACCTAAACCCTATTAAGCATCGGTGGGACATCTTTAAATGGAAGGTGGGGGAGCGCAAGGTCTCTAACATCCACCAGCTCCGTGATGTTGTCATGGAGGAGTGGAAGAGGACTCCAGTGGCAATCTGTGAAGCTCTGGTGAACTCCATGCCCAACAGGGTTAAGGCAGTGCTGAAAAATAATGGTGGCCACACAAAATATTGACACTTTGGGTCCAATTTGGACATTTCCACTTAGAGGCATACTCACTTTTGTTGCCCTTGGTTTAGACATTAATGGCTGTGTGTTTAGTTATTTTAATGGGACAGCAAATTTAAACTGTTATACAGGCTGTACACTCACTACTTTACATTGTAGCAAAGTGTAATTTCTTCAGTGTGAAAATATATAATAAAATATTTACAAAAATGTGAGGGAAGTAGTCACTTTTGTGAGATACTGTATGTATGTGTGTATGTACAGTATGTATGTATATGTGTGTATGTATATATGTATGTATATGTGTGTATGTATATATGTATGTATATGTGTGTATGTATATATGTATGTATATATGTGTATGTATATATGTATATATGTGTGTATATGTGTGTATATGTGTGTATATGTGTGCATGTATATATGTATGTATATGTGTGCATGTATATATGTATGTATATGTGTGCATGTATATATGTATGTATATGTGTGCGTATATATGTATGTATATGTGTGTGTGTATATGTGTGTATATGTGTGTATGTATATGTGTGTATATGTGTGTATGTATATGTGTGTATATGTGTGTATGTATATGTGTGTATTTATCTGTATGTATGTATGTATATGTGTGTATGTATATATGTGTGTGTATATATATGTATGTATATGTGTGTATTTATCTGTATGTATATATGTATGTATATGTGTGTATGTATATATGTATGTATATATGTGTATGTATATATGTATGTATATGTGTGTATTTATCTGTATGTATATATGTATGTATATGTGTGTATGTATGTGTATGTATATATGTATGTATATGTGTGTATGTATATATGTGTGTATTTATCTGTATGTATATATGTATGTATATGTATATATGTATATATGTATGTATATGTGTGTATTTATCTGTATGTATATATGTATGTATATGTGTGTATGTATATATGTATGTATATGTGTGTATGTATATATGTATGTATGTGTGTATGTATATATGTATGTATATGTGTGTATGTATATATGTATGTATATGTGTGTATGTATATGTGTGTATATATGTATGTATGTATATGTGTGTATGTATATGTGTGTATTTATCTGTATGTATATATGTATGTATATGTGTGTATTTATCTGTATGTATATATGTATGTATATGTGTGTATGTATATATGTATATATATGTATGTATATGTGTGTATTTATCTGTATGTATATATGTATGTATATGTGTGTATGTATATATGTATATATGTATGTATATGTGTGTATGTATATGTGTGTATTTATCTGTATGTATATATGTATGTATGTGTGTATGTATATATGTATGTATATGTGTGTATGTATATGTGTGTATATGTATATGTGTGTATGTATATATGTATGTATATGTGTGTATATATATGTATGTATATATGTGTGTATTTATCTGTATGTATATATGTATGTATGTATATGTGTGTATGTATATATGTATGTATGTGTGTGTATGTATATATGTATATGTATATTTGTATGTATATGTGTGTATTTATCTGTACGTATATATGTATATGCATGTGTATGTACAGTATGTGTGTGGGTGTGTGTGTGTGAAAAGATGTAGATGAGTGTGTATGTATATGTATGTACCCTGCAGAACCAACTTCCTCAATCACACTGAAAACCAATGAAAGTATATAAAGAAAAATATATGAACATTTTATTTGTGGACTTTTATTGTTACATTTGTCTTACCTTAGAATACACGTAATCCACATGCAAATGCTAATTTGCATAATAACCAATGCATTCCATATAAATATATATCCCACTTAATTTTATTTATAAAAGTCATTGTTAATATGATAATTATAAATCATTTAATTTATTGACTTTAAAATTAAAACTATGGCTTAAACATGTACACTAGTCCTGAATGTTTTCTAGGTTAGCATCTGGTTATAAAGGCTGTACATGTATATGTGCGTGTGCGTGTAGATGGGTGAGTATACATGTGTCTCTGTATGTGCAAATGAGTGTGTGTGTATGTGTGCTAATGAGTGTGTCTGTATAGATGAGTGTGTGTGTATGTGTGCTAATGAGTGTGTATATGTGTGTCTGTATAGATGAGTGTTTGTGTATGTGTGCTAATGAGTGTGTATATGTGTGTCTGTATAGATGAGTGTGTGTGTATGTGTGCTAATGAGTGTGTATATGTGTGTCTGTATAGATGAGTGTGTGTGTATGTGTGCTAATGTGTGTATATGTGTGTCTGTATAGATGAGTGTTTGTGTGCTAATGAGTGTGTATATGTGTGTCTGTATAGATGAGTGTGTGTGTGTATGTGTGCTAATGAGTGTGTATATGTGTGTCTGTATAGATGAGTGTTTGTGTATGTGTGCTAATGAATGTGTATATGTGTGTCTGTATAGATGAGTGTGTGTATGTGTGCTAATGAGTGTGTATATGTGTGTCTGTATAGATGAGTGTTTGTGTATGTGTGCTAATGAGTGTGTATATGTGTGTCTGTATAGATGAGTGTTTGTGTATGTGTGCTAATGAGTGTGTATATGTGTGTCTGTATAGATGAGTGTTTGTGTATGTGTGCTAATGAATGTGTATATGTGTGTCTGTATAGATGAGTGTGTGTGTATGTGTGCTAATGAGTGTGTATATGTGTGTCTGTATAGATGAGTGTGTGTGTATGTGTGCTAATGAGTGTGTATATGTGTGTGCTAATGAGTGTGTATATGTGTGTCTGTATAGATGAGTGTGTGTGTATGTGTGCTAATGAGTGTGTATATGTGTGTCTGTATAGATGAGTGTGTGTGTGTATGTGTGCTAATGAGTGTGTATGTGTGTCTGTATAGATGAGTGTGTGTGTATGTGTGCTAATGAGTGTGTATGTGTGTCTGTATAGATGAGTGTGTGTGTGTATGTGTGCTAATGAGTGTGTATATGTGTGTCTGTATAGATGAGTGTGTGTGTGTATGTGTGCTAATGAGTGTGTATATGTGTGTCTGTATAGATGAGTGTGTGTGTGTATGTGTGTCTGTATAGATGTGTGTGTGTGTGTGTATGTGTGCTAATGAGTGTGTATATGTGTGTCTGTATAGATGAGTGTGTGTGTGTGTATGTGTGCTAATGAGTGTGTATATGTGTGTCTGTATAGATGAGTGTGTGTGTATGTGTGCTAATGAGTGTGTATATGTGTGTCTGTATAGATGAGTGTGTGTGTATGTGTGCTAATGAGTGTGTATATGTGTGTCTGTATAGATGAGTGTGTGTATGTGTGCTAATGAGTGTGTATATGTGTGTCTGTATAGATGAGTGTGTGTGTATGTGTGCTAATGAGTGTGTATATGTGTGTCTGTATAGATATGTGTGTGTGTATGTGTGCGTCTGTATAGATGAGTGTGTGTGTGTATGTGTGCTAATGAGTGTGTATATGTGTGTCTGTATAGATGAGTGTGTGTGTGTATGTGTGCTAATGAGTGTGTATATGTGTGTATGTGTGCTAATGAGTGTGTATATGTGTGTCTGTATAGATGAGTGTGTGTGTATGTGTGCTAATGAGTGTGTATATGTGTGTCTGTATAGATGAGTGTGTGTGTGTGTATGTGTGCTAATGAGTGTGTATATGTGTGTCTGTATAGATGAGTGTGTGTGTGTGTATGTGTGCTAATGAGTGTGTATATGTGTGTCTGTATAGATGAGTGTGTGTGTATGTGTGCTAATGAGTGTGTATATGTGTGTCTGTATAGATGAGTGTGTGTATGTGTGCTAATGAGTGTGTATATGTGTGTCTGTATAGATGAGTGTGTGTGTATGTGTGCTAATGAGTGTGTATATGTGTGTCTGTATAGATGAGCGTTTGTGTATGTGTGCTAATGAGTGTGTATATGTGTGTCTGTATAGATGAGTGTGTGTGTATGTGTGCTAATGAGTGTGTATATGTGTGTCTGTATAGATGAGTGTGTGTGTCTAGATGAATGTTGCTGTGTGTCTCTGTGTGTGGGTCTTTGTGGATTTTTGCACCAGGGCCCTGAAATTTCTAGTTACGCCTCTGATGCCAATGTTCCTTCAGCAAAGGATAACAAGAGAATGAAGCAAATTGGATAATAGAAATAATTTGGAAAGTTGTCCCTTTAAGATTTTTTATTACCACCAGTTTAAAGCAGTAATAAAACTAGTCCTATTTACAGCAATTAAACACATAGGGCTAGATTACAAGTAGAGCGCTAAATTATTGCGCTCCCGCAAATAGGCCAATTGGACCGTTTTCCGTAGTGCAATAATTAAGCAGCCATTACAACTGGCGGGTTATTGATATCACAAGCTCGTTGTAGCAATTAGCGCTCCGAAAATTAACAAGAAAATAAATCTCTGGTTCATTTTCTAAAAGTTCCAAAAAAGCAGGAATGTAAGCTTTGAAACCTGCCCATTTTTGGTTCAGCACCCTTGGTAGCGCTTTGTGACTGGTGTCTAAATGTAGCCACCAATCAGCAAGTGCTACCCAGGTGCTGAACTAAAAATGGGCCGGCTCCTTAGTGTACATTCTTGCTTTTTCAAATAAGAATACCAAGAGAGCAAATAAAATTTGATTTGCATTGCAGTATATTTCATAGGGTAGAGTAGTTATCACTTTTAAATAGTCATGTATAATGACCACAACCTTTAGAAAAGATCTGTAGCTTAAGAAAAAAAAAAACCTTTCTTACCTTCCTAGCCAGTCTCTTGTGCTCTTTCTTCAACGCTTCACGGGCGCACTGTGTAATCATAGTGTACTCGGTTGCTGCTTTACGTAGTGCGGGAGTGCGCTAGATGTAGTTAAATGGCGTGACCTAGTGCTCTGTGAATACACCGCATGCCCGTCACACGCTGTTGAAGAAAACAAAAAAGCACAAGAGGCTGGAGACTGGCGAGGAAGAACAGTAAGTACAGGTTTGGGCGGTTACATCTTTAAATCCCTTTTTTTTTTCTTTGCAGGTGTCGCTAGGTTAATGTTGCATAATTCTGCACATAATGCAGAATTTATATATCAAAATAACAAGAGAACAGTATTGCAGTATGCAATAATGAATAAAGGTATTGCTGCATACTGCAATACACTTGTCATTTTTATATTTAACTACTGGACTAATACAGCTACTACACTACAATCTACTTGACCAATAAAATACACACACACACACAATGGTTATTTTTGTGTTTATGATTGTGAAATGTGTCAGTGCCCACCAATATAGCTGAGGGTGTTGTCCTAATCAGACAGTGTTGAACAAATATGCATTTATTGTAAGTTTCAAAATGCATTTCAGCATTAACCTTATCTACAGACTAAATAACACTGTTTAGGTTGTTTAAACAGTGTTCTTTCATGTGTATGGCAGAAAAGTTAAAGGAATAGGAAAGTCAAAATTAAACTTGCAAGAATCCGATAGAGCATGCAATTTTAAGACACTTTTAAAATAAGTTCTATTTTCAAATGTGCTTTGTTCTCTTGGTATCCATTTTTGAAAATGAATACACACATATCCTACACTAGTAGCAGCTAGCTGCTGATTGGTGCCTGCATACATTTGTCTCTTGTGATTGGCTTACTAGATCTCTTTCAGCTAGCTAGCTGCCAGTTGTGCAATGCTGTTCCTTCAACAAAGGATAACAAGAAAATTAAGCATATTTGAAAAAAAATATATACTTTTGAAAGTTGTTTAAAATTGTATGTTCTATCCAAAAAAATGAGTGACATGTTTGGGGTGTACCAGGCTGCATCCTCTGATTTGGAAAGCTAAACCCCCATATTTGGAACAAAATACAAGGCACAGATATACTAAATTATAGTTACATCATTTGAGTAGCCAGTCAGACTCCTCTGTAGGAGAAATACTCGTGTTCCAATGACAAATTATTCATTGAAAAAAGGTCTGCTATTATTTATTAATAGTTGATATTCTATTGCTACTTTTTTAATTTTTATATTATTTCCTATTAATAAGTTAATTGGTAAAAATACTATTATTAAGTGATAGTGATTATATTATTAGCAGTAGAATTACTATTGATAATAATTACATAATAATGCTGTGTCTCCTATTATTTTTTTTTTAAATAGATGTCATAGAATTACTATATTTTCAAAAGCTTCTATGTCTTTTTGGTAAAATAATTTACATTTAGGTTCATTCGTTGTACAAAAAAAAAAAAAAAACCACCTTCAGCTGTCTCTGCATGGTCCCCCCCTCTCTCAGACAAGTGTCCTCCTCCGACTAACGGTATAGATATCCTCTCCTGGCAGACTGCATCATTTTGCAGGCTGCAGTAGGGGGGAGCAGGTGGAAAGTTCACACTGCAGTGACGCTGCCCTGGAGAGATGGCGGAGCCTCCTCCTCATCCTTCTCCCTATGAATAAGCAAAAAGCGGACAATAACAATAAAAAGGCGACCTGGGAACAATGCAGGGAGCTGCCCAGTGCTGAGGAGGGAGGACTCACAGGGCCATGCTGGGGAAGCTGCTGTGCCCAGGCTTATCATGATGCTGCAGATTTGTGTGTGAGTCTTCCTGATCATTATCTGTGCTGGCAAGGCAGGCTAGCCAGCCACCCATCCCCGCTCATCCCCCTATCCCTGCTCATCCCCCTGTCTGTGTCCCCTTCTCTCCCCTCCCCACCCATCTGTCCATCCATCCTCGCTCCCATGACAAGAGGCTATGGCTGCTGAGGAGCTACCGCAGACTCTGGATGATTACAAAGCTGAGATTGAGAGGCTGACTAAGGAGCTGAGTGAAACCACCCAGGAAAAGATCCAGGCTGCTGAGTATGGGCTGGTGGTACTGGAGGAGAAGCTCTCCCTGAAGCAGCAGTATGATGAGCTGGAGGCTGAGTATGACAGTCTGAAGCAGGAGCAGGAGCAGCTGAAGGAGGTGAGTACCTGGGTCCTGAGCACAGGATGATGCACCTATGTCCCTGCCTATTGTTGTGATTGATACATTGTAGCATCTTCAGGGTTCTACTACTGGCCTCTTGTTATTGCTATGGATACAAGATGAGTGCAGGAATGCACTTGCTTTGTTGTGTATTGAGCATCAGACTTCCTTGTACTTGAAGCATCAGTTATATCAGGCTGCAGGTGTGACTGCTGTTGGCAGGCAAGTGTGCTCACTGATCAGCTGGCCTTACTTAATAAGTTCTGATAATTAGTAGCAAGGAAATGATTACCCCCCAATTACTTTCAATAACTCCTCCTTCCCACATAGATGTTAATCCATACAGTGACTCTAATATGGTTATTACTAACAAAGCAGTGTCTATAGAATTTCCATACCAGAGTAGAATATACATATTATATAGTTTAAATGTCTATAACAGAATAAACTTTATGGAGCTAAAGGAATACATTGAGATGTGTTAAATATGTTTGTTTGTTTTTAAAGAAAGCTTTGATTGAATTACCTACAGACTAGTTGCTGCTTACTTTGCTAGGTACTTATACTATTGTGTAAAAAAACAAAAAAACACAAGAATTTACATTTAACCATTTGGCTGCTTCCTTGGCAAGTTGTGTGATTGAAAGTTATGTGTTGCTGAGACAGGGAAGGGACTTGATTATGTAAAACCAGCATATGACGAAGACAAGTGCTAAGGCAGTAGGCGGAAACATGTGATGCAAGACTTGTTCTACTGTTTATTTTGCCCTGTCAGCTCCTACATTCTGCCAACCACATAAAGCCTGAAACCTACAAGATAATGAGGCTTTGTAGGACCATATAATGCAGTGTACATAGCCTGCTGAAATGCACAAGGTGCTGTGCAATAAATCAATGTTAAGTATCTTTGAAGTTGTATCTGTTGTCCTGGTTTAACTGGGCCTAATTAGGAAATTATTGGGGGCCTTGTTTAATAACAGGAAATACATATTTATTTGTCACCCAATAAAAGCAACAAACTCTAGTGGAGAAAAGAAATGTACTGTTATTTAATTAGTGTAAATAGTTTTTATACATATATAATTGTGTGTGTGCTGCAGGTAGACTATGTAATATTGTCTCTTTATAGGATACGTTAACTCAGAATAGTACAAATGTCACTGGTTGTTTTGTATCTCAGGAAAACTGTAAATGAAGTAAGTATGAGAATGGATTTGGCTCACATAGCAGCTGAACGAAACTAATGACCTCAGCCTCTGGGATCAGCGACAGGTCACCGACATTGTGCCAGTGATTCAGGATAACCAGAGTGTCCTGCATTATTATAGCACAACACATGTACAATATCTGTGTATTTGTATTTACAAGATGCTTGTGAATAATAAGCTTATACGTTTTAGAGGGACATAAATAGGCCACAAGAAATGAGTATTTTATTATTACTCAGTCGCTTGTATATAACATTGTGTTTGTTTTTAATTACAGCAAAGAGCTTAAACACATAAGGTCAGCTTCAGTGCACTAATGTACTAATGGGAGCTAGCTGAACACAATAGGCCAATGACAAGAGGCATATATATCTAGCCACCAATCAACAGCTAGGTCCCAGTAGTGCATTGTTGTTCTTGAGCATACCTATGTATGATTATCAACAGAGGATGCCAAGAGAATAAAGTATGTTTGATAATTTAAGTACAATGAAAAGTCACTTGTCATGTTAAAAGTGAATTTAACATGACACTTCTATGGATGAGAACAAATTCATACAAATATTAATGAAATCAATGTCTTTTAAAAAATAAATATTTTGCTTCTCCAGCACAGGAGACCGCTACAGCAAAGTGAACTGGAGCGGTTTGTGATTTGTCAACAACCTGTGGCGGGTGTTTTTTAAATAAATGCAGCTACAGACACACAGGCTAAAAAGAAGCAACTGTGGGCCATTTTTTTGGGGGGGCTATTAAAGATGATTGGCTAACTATTTATGATAATTCTATAATACTGCACATAAAAGCTTACTGTCCCTTTAACTCATATAAATATTTTTCTCAGGAACATATTCAAATTGTTCTCTTTCATTTGTATGATAGGAATGTGCTGAATTTAGGGATCTGCATTTGTGGATTTCATTAACAAACGAATGCTGAATATGGCTGTTGCCAGCGACATTTGGCTATTTTCTGAGACAGATTTCTTATTGTAAAAGTGCAACACACCAAGAACTGTGCAAATCCAGACCTTAGCATGCTGCACTTTCACAGGAAGAAATCTGGCTGCGGCCATATTTGGCGTGCGTTTGCTAACGAAACCCACGAATGTACATCCCTAGTTAAATGTATTGCCCATTTAATATTAAGATGGAATTTTTTACTTTTGAGTAACTTTATATAATATTTAACATGTAAGCCCATATTCAGGTTTAGCAAGACCGTATTTGCTACCTGCACTCCTGAAACTATATATATATTCAAACCAAAAGTATATGGACACCTGACCATCACACCTATGTGAGCTTGTTGGACATCCCATTCAAAAGACCATGGGAATTAATATGAAGTTGCTCCCCCCACCTTTGGGGTTATAGCAGCCTGCAAGACATTCCACAATATTTTGAAGTGTGAATTTGTGGCAGTTCAGTCTAAAGAACATTTGTGAGGTCAGGCAACGATGTTGGAAGGATTTTTTTGGCCCATAATAATGTGGTTCAAATCCCCCAGTACTATCACGAGAGCCACACTATAAGAAGCGCATGTCCCATTACAGGGAATATCGGTGGTCGTCAAGGGGTTAAAACACTTTTTAAACAATTATTTTAATAAAAACCATTCTTTTTTAACTATGGTCTTGTAATATCAGATTGGGCGTTATTCTTAGTGCGGGCCCACGATATTGATAGCACAACATGCGCTTCCAATTGCACTCCGCTTGAATGTGGGCCATTGTATATATAAATCAGAGCAGCCTTTTCTATAGATGCTGATCACAAAACACACACACTCCTGGATTGGCTCTATAAGCATATAGTGTAAGACATATTACTGGTATTGCTGTCACCTTGGCTGTGTTATCCTGGACAGCTATGAGTTACACTTGCTGTAGGGAGGAACATGAATAGTATTGCAGACAGAATAGATGAGGAAATCTCTCTTAAAGTGAATGTCAACTTGTCCATTTTTTTAAAAACTATTAAAAACAGGGGCACTTTCATTCATGAAAGTTTACATTGCATCGGATTTTACAAATGCTTACCTTCTCCTGAAACACCGGATCGCCGATCCCCCCCCGCCTGCTTCTTCCTGCTGTACTAACACAGCAATAACGAAACCGGCTTCCTCCAATCACGGCGTGGCCTCACCAGATGAATGCTCCTGGGGGGGGGAAGCCGTGACTGGAGAGAGCCGGTTTCGTCATTGCTGATGAAGTACAGAGGAGCTGCAGGCGTGGGATCGGCGATCCGGTGTTTCAGGAGAAGGTAAGTATTTGTAAAATCCGGTGCAATGTAAACTTTCATTAATGAAAGTGCCCCTGTTTTTTATAGTTTTTTTAAAAAACGGGCACTTTATCATGAAAGTTGACATTCACTTTTGACCTGTATTGCAAAATGAGTGACAGACTGAAGTTATTTGTTTAATTTATATCTTATTAAATTTACCAAAGTATTAGTCTTTTTTTTTGTTTTGTATCTCACATCCCGTTGGAGAGTGCGGCTTTAAATGTCTAAACACCCATTAATCTGCTTGTGTGTAATCTGTGCACAGGGGCTGGGAGATTAGCATGTGTCTCATCCTCTGTTTACAAGACATTAGTGGATTGTAGCTTTACTTTACCCGTTTTATGGCAGACTCCCATTGTGTGTAATCATGTGACAAGTTTCAGCTGCGTCCTAAAAGCTGAATGCAATAAACTGCAAAACATTCCATGAATGAGTTAATACCCTCCAATAATGACACTGTGTCATACCATAGTATTACATTGTTTTTTTTGGTAACCCATGTGATATATTCCTTTTCTACCTTTCAGGTAAAAAAATAGACATATGCATTTTGTTTCGTTATAAATGCATATTCAAAACGTAAATACTAGACTTGTGCAGCGGTGAAAGATTTGTTTCAGACTAATCATTCAGAACGATTATTCAGAAAAATTAGTTTTCCGAATATTCTTCCACTGCACTATTCGGTATTTGTTTAGTTTAAAAGGGAACGAATACTGAATATTCGGGGAATAGTTACATAATTTTTCGTTAAAACGAATGTAAATGGTCCGTTGCTATAGGTGAAAAGTTCACCTGTAGCCTTATAAATGCCTATAGCGCACTGTCTCTATCCCAAAAAGCATGTTGATAAGCTTCCTATTATATTTCAGTATATTTGTTCTGAATGATTCATTTAAAACAAACTATTCAGTGCTGTGCAAGTCTAGTGAAAAGATGTTTATTATATGACGGCTTTAACCCCTTGCTGCAATAGACAGTAGCAATATCTGGTTACACAGTGTTTGCCTGTAACCTGGATATGTATGGTTTTCATCACTATCATTCTTTAAAGTTGAAAGGATTGTCTAACTGGAAGAAATGTTATTTGTGCACTAGTGCCCCTTTCTATGTGTTTAACACCAGTAAAATACATAGTTAAAGTCCAGACATTTTGAAGCTACTGGGCAGAACACAACGAGTGAGGCAGGTAAGAGTGTTGTACTGGTTATGCTGCCCTCTCCATCTGTGTCTTGTTCAGGTGCTGACATGCTTGTGGCTCCTGAGTGGGGCTTTAGCCATGTTTTTACACCTTCCATATATATATAGGGGTATATTATATTCCTATAAAGACTAGAGAATCTTATAAAGACATTTGATTTAAAATGGTGATTTTACTGACCTAATTACAGTGGCTAGCATTTAGCAACTCTACTCCAGTAACAAGTCCAGATTGGCTCCTCCAAATAAGACAACTGGTGGGTGGGGTTTGGCTATTGAAAATATTTGCAGCAAACAAGGTCTTATTGCATTACAAATATTTTACACTCACCGCTGTTAATTTATTGGCTTAAATCAAAAATTATTACAGTAATTTTGTTGATGGATAAATCATGTAAATGTTTTGATG
Source organism: Bombina bombina (assembly GCF_027579735.1). NCBI lineage: Eukaryota > Metazoa > Chordata > Amphibia > Anura > Bombinatoridae > Bombina > Bombina bombina. Next base: position 1,098,870,802 of record NC_069504.1, on the reverse strand, counting down.
TTTTGTTTTTTTCTTAAGGATTGGAATACAAATCTAGCTAGCATGGGGCACTGGTGCAAATTAGAGCAATTCAAGTCATTATCAGGATGTGCTTATTAAATTCAGTTGTATTCTTGTTTAATGAATCTGAAAGGACCATTAAATACAATGGAATCAAAAGCATAATACAGTACCTTTAGAGAACTCCCAGTCCACCTTTAGAGAACTCCCAGTCCACCCTTAGATAACTCCCAGTCCACCTTTAGAGAACTCCCAGTCCACCTTTAGAGAACTCCCAGTCCACCCTTAGATAACTCCCAGTCCACCTTTAGATAACTCCCAGTCCACCTTTAGAGAACTCCCAGTCCACCCTTAGAGAACTCCCAGTCCACCTTTAGAGAACTCCCAGTCCACCCTTAGAGAACTCCCAGTCCACCCTTAGAGAACTCCCAGCCCACCGTTAGAGAACTCCCAGTCCACCCTTAGAGAATTCCCAGTCCACCTTTAGAGAACTCCCAGTCCACCCTTAGAGAACTCCCAGCCCACCGTTAGAGAACTCCCAGTCCACCTTTAGAGAACTCCCAGTCCACCTTTAGAGAACTCCCAGTCCACCTTTAGAGAACTCCCAGTCCACCCTTAGAGAACTCCCAGTCCACCTTTAGAGAACTCCCAGTCCACCCTTAGAGAACTCCCAGTCCACCCTTAGAGAACTCCCAGCCCACCGTTAGAGAACTCCCAGTCCACCCTTAGAGAATTCCCAGTCCACCTTTAGAGAACTCCCAGTCCACCCTTAGAGAACTCCCAGCCCACCGTTAGAGAACTCCCAGTCCACCTTTAGAGAACTCCCAGTCCACCTTTAGAGAACTCCCAGTCCACCCTTAGAGAACTCCCAGTCCACCCTTAGAGAACTCCCAGTCCACCCTTAGAGAACTCCCAGCCCACCGTTAGAGAACACCCAGTCCACCCTTAGAGAATTCCCAGTCCACCTTTAGAGAACTCCCAGTCCACCGTTAGAGAACTCCCAGTCCACCCTTAGAGAATTCCCAGTCCACCCTTAGAGAACTCCCAGTCCACCCTTAGAGAACTCCCAGCCCACCGTTAGAGAACTCCCAGCCCACCGTTAGAGAACTCCCAGCCCACCGTTAGAGAACTCCCAGTCCACCCTTAGAGAACTCCCAGTCCACCCTTAGAGAATTCCCAGTCCACCCTTAGGGGATTGTTGAAATGTATAAATATCCACAGATGAGTGCAGTACTCACTGGATTTACCACTCTTCAACTTTATTAAGTGAAATTTTGGGGGGGTTCGCCCCTTCCTCAGCCCCCTATCTACATACATAAAATGTGCTTACATGTATATAGCATTGATGGTGAAACTAAAGAGAATGGAAAACCCTCTTTAGATATTATTGACACATTCCCTTTGAAATATGGTTGTTATATTTATAAAACTGAATAATGCAGGGCCAGATGACAAGCGGAGCGGTATTTAACGCTCCCGCTCTTGCGCTAATTTCGCTAGAAGTAAGCGTTTTGTGCATGTCGAGTAGCACTCGTATTATAAGTTGAAAGTCACGCGCTAACCCATGGACGCAAAAAGCTGAAGTTAAAATACAGCGACCGCGTTAATATATTCCCCCATAGAAGTCAATGGAGCAAGAAAAGGGGGGAAAAACACCTACTCATATATACTTATACTTCTAGAGGCCATGTATATATCTCTATGTTAAAGCCCTTTGCAGCCTTTTTGTTGTTCTAATACCTGAGACCTCAAATCTTTGAGCCCTTATAACTTTTTTTGTGCAATTTTTTAAAATATTTTTGATTAGATGGTGTTATTTTATGAGGGTAACTGTACTTTTCAATGTAATTTTTTATGTGTTTTGTGACACTTTTTTGTTTTGCGAAACAGTTAACCAGAACTCTGAGGTCGAGCTATCACGATGCTCGTTAAATTCAGTTGCGCTCAAGCAATCACATTTACTTTCAACTTGTAATACAAGCGTTATATCTGATGCACACAAACAGCCGCAATTAACCCGATATCGCTTGCGCGTAAAAGTTAGCACGCGACTTGTAATCTGGCCCACAATCGGATAACCTACTCATGTTATTGTTTCTTTTTACCTAAACAAAGTCAGATTGGACACAAGCTAACACATAAATTATTCATTGCTTCCCCGGTATACTGGAATGAGAACGATAATAAGCAGCGACTCAAAGTAATTTAATGCATGACATTAAATATTCATAGTGCACATTTCTGTATGTCTTCATTACAAGGTATAGCTGTCATAATGGCATTTCAAAATTCTCTGGAAAACAGAGAGATGAAATTTCAGTCATGTCTAGAATAATCTGATCACTTATTGGAAAAATAGAGCCGCAGCTAATAGACTATTTGGCACAAAGCTTCTGTGCCTATTATTGCATTAGACTCATTTCTCAGAACATCAATAACAGCAATGGATGCAGAAGTGAGGTTGATGATGTTATCTGTGAGTCCTGGGTCTGGGAAAGAGGTGCGGACGTTCCAGTCTCCTTGTGACACTCTGCATCATATATTCTAGTAAAGAAAATCACAGCAATGCGTTAATAAGGCGAGAGAGTCATGATTCATGGGTGTATAAAAAAAAAAACTGTCCAATGTATTTACAGTATGTTACTTAGGGGCCGATGATCTAAACTTGCCGGATCAGCCGTGGGTTTTCACACGGACTCTTGTAGGGGCTGCTCTGGTGGAATTATCTTAAAAATGAGGCAGTCCCTGCGAGTGGTGAGATGTCTCCTTTAGAAACTAATGGAGCTTGCTGGAAAGGGAAAGCAGTGAGTAGGGGGCACAGTTTAACCCCTTAACGACCATGACTTACCCTGTATGTTGCTGGGTGTTAAGGGTTTTCTTGGGTTTTCTGCCGCGAGCAGGGTGACCGCGCTATAATACCATTCCTTCTTCCTGCTGGCCACTGGAAATAGGGCAATGGTCCTTAAAGGGTTAAAAATGAAATCCTGCATTAAAAAACAATCAAATTGCACTGCTTTCTGTGTTTCGCATCTTACAATTGCCTATTTTTGTGTGAATGGTTCAATTATTACTTTTATATTATTTTTAAATTAACGATTTTTATTGTGCACTTTTGTAATGTGTGCATCTCACTCCCATACGAAAATGCAGTATACGCCCCTTAGTAAGAAACCCGGTTTTCAGGGTAAAAAGGGGTTTTAGATAATTCTACCAAGAATGGGAAACAGAAGGACTGGCGATCATTATTATAGAATATCATAAGCCCAGAGATCTTTAGATAATCGGGCCATAAATGTGTCTCTCGTTATCTTTTGTTGAATCTTAGCTCCTTGCTATGAAAGCATACTGAGGTAGGCTAGGAGCGTGCACAAACCTTGAGTACTATATGGCAGCAGTGTCTAAAACAATATTATATTTATAGTTCTTGTGAACAGCACTCAATTTCAACAAAGGATACTAAGCTAAGTGCACCCAGAGGATACCAAGAGAAAAAATAAATTTGACAACAGAAGTAAATTTGTGTGCCTAAAGTGTAACAAATAATATTGGGGACAGTACATTTTAGATTCAGATAGAGCTTGCCATTTCCAGTTTATATTGGTTATCTAATTTGCTTTATTCTCTGGGTAGCCAAGCAGGCTCAGGAGCAGCATTGTACTACTGGGAGCTAGCTGCTGATTGGTGGCTGCACATACAGTATATACCTCTAATTATAGAGTCACCTGATGCGTTCAGCTACCTCCCAGTAGTGCATTGCTGCTCCTTCAAGAAAGGATACCGAGAGAATGAAGCAAATCTGATAAAAGTAAACAGAGAAATTATTTAAAATGGTATGCTGTATCTGAATCATGAAAGAGAAATAATAGTTATTATTATCATGCCCCTTTAACAATAAACAATATTATATGTTATGTTTCTAGATCCCACAATGATTATACAGATACATATCCCCAAATCTCGAATTCCGAAATCCATAATTATTCCAAAATCCAGACTTTTTCATTACTATATTTTTAAAAATTATTAAAGATAATCATTTTCCGCAGCCATATTCCCGTCCTTCATCTTTGGATTGGTTTTCCTGTTTTAAAATGCAACTGATAGTATTTTATTAGTATTTAAAGCAACAACAATTACCTTTCCTATGACAGTACTGCATAATCTTTCTGAGGGTACTACGTATACAACGGTAATAAACATGATATAAAACTACCCTTAGATTTCATGTATAAGCTGTATTATGTCATGTAAATATTGTTTAAATAACATATTGTTGTTTACACTTGGCCCCATCCCCCTCCAAGCTGTCCCATTTTACAGATGCAAATATACAAATATTCATAAATACAAACTATGCTGAAATCCAAACCTTTTTTTAGTCCCAAGCAGTTTGGATAAGGGGTTTTGTACCTGTATACGTCTACTTATATATGGGGGAAAGTATTGATATACTGAGTATATTTAAGTGTGTATACTGACTATTTAAAAAAAAAAAAACTACAAACCCCAAAGCACAAATTACACAAAATAAAAAATGTAAAATTACAGAAAAAAATAAACAAACCTAAAGTAATACCCCTATAAAAAATCCCCCCCAAAATAACACACCCCCTAATCTAATACTAAACTACCAATAGCCCTTAAAAGGGCTTTTGTAGGGCATTGCCCTAAGTTAAACCGCTCTTTTACCTAAACAAATGACCAATTACCCCCTAACAATAAACCCCCCCCACCCACCAAACCCCCCAAAATAAAAAAAACAGCATTTAGCTCTCTTACTGCCCTTAAAGGGGCAATCAGCTATTTTCCAGCCCAAAAAACCCTAATCTAAAAAAAAAAGCCACCCCCCCCAAAAAGGTACTCACAGTCCCTGAAGTCCGGTGGAGAAGGTCTTCTTCCAGGCAGCTCCATCATCTTCTATCTTCATCCGGAACTAAGGCGGCACGGAGGTGCAGAGCTGTCTTCCCTGATGCGTGGATCCTCAGGGGCAGTCCTCGGCGGCGGTGGAAGCTCTTCTTTATCCGATGTTTGTCGTACACTGAAGATTAAATGCTTGGTGATTTAGTTTTTTTTTTATATAAACTGTACTTCAGATAAGAAAAAAAAAAAAGGAATTAGGAAAAACCATGTGAAAAAGGTTCAGGTTTCTATTAGAAGTCTATGTTTTTTTCTTATTTTCATGAACCCAATCAAAATGGCATAATATATATAAAGAAATAAAGAGTTTTACATTTATTAAATGGACATTAAACATTGTGATGAGTAGTACATTTATAATTGTCCTTTATTGGCCTTACTGACAGAGGAGACAAGATAAGATGACAGGCATTCAAATCTAGGGTGACGTAGACAAAATACTACACTTATTTCTTCAATAATAAAACAACTAATATAAAATTAAATAATACTTTTACATATTATTTTCAAGCTACTCTTTGTTTTGAATACATCATTATATCTGGCATTTAATAACTGTTTAATGTCCCTTTAATTTTGTATATTTTCAACACTTTTTCATATATAAGGTCCCTTCAGAAGTGAATCAATTAACCTTTTAACCTTTTGCAGCCAGTCATTCTAAATCGGCTAATTAAAGTAAATTAAGGTCTGAGCAAAAGCAAATTGTCTTCATAACAACTGGACTGAATAATCAGCCAGATACACTTATTTGTTATGTGCATAGAAAATTGATTGAAAAATCCACTCAGCAGTCAAAGTACTGTAGCCAGGAACCAGCTTTTATATGCTGAAAATGCTTCCTGTGAGCAATGCATGGTCAAGAATTGTTCCCAAAATGGCTAGTATGGTAAATAAATAAATACATAAATAACTAAATAAACAAATACATAAATAAAAAAATCTCCTGACTGTAATGTTGACAAATATAATATACTAGTCCTAAAGCCCGTGTACACGGGCCATTTTTTGCAGTACAGCGGTTCCACCCCTTGCGCTCTCTCTCTATCCATCCTCTTTTGCTCTCTATCCCCCCTCTTTTGCTCTCTCTCCCCCTCTCTTTTGCTCTCTCTCTCCCCCTCTCTTTTGCTCTCTCTCCCCCCTCTTTTGCTCTCTCTCCACTTTACAGTACTGTAATCAGAAAGGTAAATCACAGGTAAAATGATTCAGTAGATACAGGTATGTCATTTGTATTAAACGATTACAGTACATTTATTAGGCTGTATGTAAGGCATAGCAAAGTGTAACATAGCTCTGAATTTGGTTACAGGCAAATAAAATAAACTATTTTCAAGCAAATTAGCTGGGCAATTGGGAGCTCTGCTAAACTAGAACATTAAGAAAGGAGAATTATTCCCTTAAAGGGATAGTAAACACCAAAAATTTTATTGCTTAGAAAGATAGAAAATCCCTTTATTTGCCATTCCCCAGTTTTGCATAACCAACACTGTTATAGAAATATACCTTTTACCTCAGTAATTACCTTGTATCTAAGCTTCAGCATACAGCCTCCCTATCTCAGATCTTTTGACAGACTTGCATTTCAGGCTATTAGTGCTGACTCTTAAATAACTTCATGTGCGTGAGCACAGTGTTATCTATATGAAACACATGAACTAACACCCTCTAGCTGTGAAAAAACTGTCAAATGCATTCAGATGAGTGGCAGCCTTCAAGGGCTTAGAAATTAGCATATAAGCCTACGTAGGTAAAGGTTTCAACTAAGAATAACAAGAGTACAAAGCAAATTTGATGATAAAAGTAAATTAGAAAGTTTTTTTTAAATGAAATGCCCTATCTGAATCATGAAAGTTTAATTGGACTTTAATATCCCTTTAAACAGCAACTGTAATAAACACATATTTATATAAAGTATGCTATGGATATTTATAATCATATAACATAACAGATTTAAAACACAAGGAAGTAATTAATCTTTATCATATACCATTAATTTTTATTTTTTAAATCTATATCTTGAGCAATTCAATGTATCTGACACAAACACAAAGTAAAGAACGTGCTCTAAGAAGTAGGGTTGTGGGCTTGTGTGATAAAGCCAAGCCCTGCTAATTAGCATATATTTGCATATATAATTAATACTCTGAAGCTGATAGGACAAACTTTAAATGATTATTTCTAATTCGACTCACACACACACTTCAAAGAGGTTTCACTATAACAAGGTCTTTATTTCTATATATATCATCTACATTGATCTGGGTCTTAAAAATAATGTCCATGGCGAAGAAAAAAAATACTGTCTAAGCGGGATACAGTGATTAGTGCACAGGACGCTGAGGCATGATTTTGTCCTGGATACACAATACCATTATCATTTAAACGTGGACATATGCAAAAAATATGTTCAGCATCAAAACATTGACCAATTTATTCCATAGAACTATCCAATAAGGCAGTTGGTATAATAAGTAAAAAAAAAAAAAAAGAATATTTTGCAAAATTTAGTGTAAAGTCTACAAGTTTTAAAAGATAGCTGTTTGAAAAAACAAAACTATTTTGCTATTTAACATGATATTTATTCATTTATTTTTTGTGCTTGGTCAGTATAATACAAAATTGCAGATGGCTTATACTGCTTTTATGATTTTATTGTTCTTTCTATAAAGTGTGATATATCCCAAAATAGCAAAGAACACAGGTCTTCTAAGGGCAAGCAATGAGCTGTCATAATGCAGAACGATCACTGTGTTTTAAAGCTACGACACATTGTAAGGCAGTTATGGCACATTCAGCTAGATTAGGAGTTTTGAGCGATATAGGGAAATTAACAACCGCAACATTTTCGGCGTTATTTCACCTCCCTATAGTGCTGCTATTACATGCTATTACAAGTTTTAGAAAAGCAGGCTTGTGTAGGCGATATAGTTGTGTTGAGCTCCATACTGCACCCAAATACAAGCACTGCTTTGACGTGCTCGTGCACGATTTCCCCATAGTCATCAATGGGGAGAGCCGGCAAAAAAAGCCTAACACCTGCGATTGTGGAAACAAAAGCTCCGTAACGCAGCCCCATTGATGTCTATGGGGAAATAAAAAGTTATGTTTAACCCTAAAACCCTAACATAAACCCTGAGTCTAAACACCCCTAATCCGCCGCGCCTGACATCGCTGCCACCTACATATAGTTATTAACCCCTAATCTGCTGCCCCTAACATCACCGCCACCTACATTACAGTTATTAACCCCTAATCTGCTGCCCCCAATGTCGCCGCCACTATACTAAAGTTATTAACCCCTAAACCTAACCCTAACATAACCCTAAGACTAAGTCTAACCCTAACGTAACCCTCAACCTAACACCCCCTAACTTAAATATAATTAAAATAAATCTAAATAAACCTTACAATTATTAACTAAATAATTCCTATTTAAAACTAAATACATACTTGCCTGTAAAAAAAAAAATCAAGCTAGTTACAATATAATTAATAGTTATATTGTAGCTATCTTAGGTTTTATTTTTATTTCACAGCTACGTTTGTATTTATTTTAACTAGGTAGACTAGTTAGTAAATAGTTATTAACTATTTACTAGCTACCTAGTTAAAATAAATACAAAGTTACCTGTAAAATAAAACCTAACCTGCTTTACACTAAAAGCTAACATTACAATAAAATAAAATAAATTGAATTATTAAAATACAATTTTCTAACTTACAAAAAAAAAATAAACACAATTACAAAAAATAAAAAACGAAATGATCAAAAATAAAAACGAATTACTCCTAATCTAATAGCCCTATCAAAATAATAAAGCCCCCCCCAAAATAAAAAAACCCTAGCCTACACTAAACTGCCAATGGCCCTTAAAAGGGCCTTTTACAGGGCATTGCCCCAAAGAAATTAGCTCTTTTACCTGTAATAAAAAAAAACACCCCCCAACAGTAAAACCCACCACCCACCCAACCAAACCCCCCCAAATAAAAACCTATCTAAATAAACCTAAGCTAAACATTGCCCTGAAAAGGGCATTTGGATGGGCATTGCCCTTAAAAGGGCATTTAGCTCTTTTACATTGCCCAAAACCATAACCTGAAAAAAAAAAACCACCCAAAAAACCTAAAACTAACCCCCGACGATTCACTTACAGTTATCGAACTCCGGACATCCATCCTCATCCAGCCGGCGAAGTCCTCATCCAAGCGGCAAAAAGTCTTCATCCATGCGGCCTCTTCGATCTTCATCCAGCCGGAGAAGTCCTCATCCAAGCGAGGAGAAGTCTTCATCCAGACGGCATCTTCTATCTTCATCCAGACGGCACGGAGCGGGTCCATCTTCGAGACATCCAGCGTGGAGCATCCTCTTCTTATGGTTGTCGCTGTAAACTGAAGGTTCCCTTTAAGTGAAGTCATCCAAGATGGTGTCCCTTACATTCATATTGGCTGAAAGATTTCTATCAGCCAATAGGAATTTAAGGGGAAAAAATCCTATAGGATTGAGCTTTCATCCTATTTGCTGATCCAATTAACCAATAGGATTGAACTCTCATTCTATTGGCTGATTGGAACATTAATAACTATTTACTAACTAGTCTACCTAGTTAAAATAAATACAAATTTAGCTGTGAAATAAAAATAAAGCCTAAAATAGCTACAATATAACTATTAGTTATATTGTAGCTAGCTTAGGTTTTTTTTTTACAGGTAAGTTTGTATTTAGTTTTAAATAGGAATTATTTAGTTACTAATTGTAAGGTTTATTTAGATTTATTTTAATTATATTTAAGTTAGGGGGTGTTAGGCTTAGGGTTACGTTAGGGTTAGACTTAGGTTTAGGGTTACGTTAGGGTAAGGGGTTAATATATTTATGTAGAGTTAGAGATGTGGGAGGTCAGAGGTTTAGGGGTTAATAATTTATTTTAGTATATTTCGTTGTGGGGGGCTTGCGGTTTAGTGGTTAATAGATTTATTATAGCGGCGGTGTGGGCAAGCGGCAGATTAGGGGTTAATAATCTTTAAATAGTGTTTGCGATGCGGGAGGGCGGCAGTTTAGGGGTTAAAAGGTTTATTATAGTGGCAAAGATGTCGGGGACCGGCAGAATAGGGGTTAATCTTTTTTTTTTAGTGGCGGCGATGTCGGGAGTGGCAGATTAGGGGTTAATAATTTTAGTGTTTGTGATGCGGGAGGACCTCGGTTTAGGGATTAATAGGTAGTTTATGGGTGTTAGGGTACTTTTTAACACTTTAGTTATGAGTTTTATACTACAGATTTGTAACGTAAAACTCATAACTGCTGACTTTAGATGTCGGTACAGATCTTGTCAGTATAGGGTGTACCGCTCACTTTTTGGCCTCCTAGGCAAACTCGTAATACCAGCGCTATGGGAGTCCCATTGAAAAAGGACTTTTTTTTAAAGTGCGGTACTGACGTTGTGTGACGGCCAAAAAGGTGTGCGGTACACCTATACCTACAAGACTTGTAATAGCGGTGTTATGGAAAAAGCAGCGTTATGAAGCATAACAATGCTTTTTCACTCATAACTCAAAACTCGTAATCTAGCTGATAGGCAGATAAAGCACATTCCGCTAGATTTGGAGTTTTGTCGTTAACGACCCGAAAAACTAACGCCGGCTTTTTTCTGGCCGCACCATAAAAATAACTCTGGTATTGAGAGTCCACATAAAGGCTGCGTTAGGCTCCAAAAAAGGAGCGTAGAGCATTTTCTCCAACATTGGTGTGTCCGGTCCACGGCGTCATCCTTACTTGTGGGATATCTCTTCCCCAACAGGAAATGGCAAAGAGTCCCAGCAAAGCTGACCATATAGTCCCTCCTAGGCTCCGCCCACCCCAGTCATTCTCTTTGCCGTTGCACAGGCAACATCTCCACGGAGATGGTTAAGAGTTTTTTGGTGTTTAAATGTAGTTTTTATTCTTCTATCAAGTGTTTGTTATTTTAAAATAGTGCTGGTATGTACTATTTACTCTGAAACAGAAAAGGATGAAGATTTCTGTTTGTGAGAGGAAGATGATTTTAGCAGACAGTAACTAAAATCGATTGCTGTTTCCACATAGGACTGTTAAGATGAAGTAACTTCAGTTGGGGGAAACAGTTAGCAGACTTTTCTGCTTAAGGTATGACTAGCCATATTTCTAACAAGACCATGTAATGCTGGAAGGCTGTCATTTCCCCTCATGGGGACCGGTAAGCCATTTTCTTAGTCAAACAAACAGAATAAAGGGCTTAATATGGGCTAAAAAACTGGTAGACATTTTTATGGGCTAAATCGATTGCTTTATTTGGGCATTTTATTCATATTTATGCTGACAATTCGCATTTATAAACTTGGGGAACGTTTATTAAACGGCAGGCACTATGTTAGACACCTTTTCCAGTCAGGGGGCCTTCCTAGTTGTAGACTGAGCCTCATTTTCGCGCCATTACTGCGCAGTTGTTTTTTGAGAGCAGGGCATGCAGATGCATGTGTGAGGATCTGAAATTTGCTGGAAAAGCTTCTAGAAGGCGTCAATTGGTATCGTATTCTCCTCTGGGCTTGGTTGGGTCTCAGCAAAGGCTATAGCTGGGACTGTATAGGGGTTAAATTTGTAAACGGCTCCGGTTCCGTTATTTTAAGGGTTAAAGCTCTGAAATTTGGTGTGCAATACTCTTAATGCTTTAAGACACTGTGGTGAAATTTTGGTAATTTTTGAACAATTCCTTCATACTTTTTCACATATTCAGTAATAAAGTGTTTTCTGTTTAAAATTTAAAGAGACAGTAACGGTTTTGTTTTAAAACGTTTTTTGTGCTTTGTTGACAAGTTTAAGCCTGTTTAACATGTCTGTGCCTTCGGATAAGCTATGTTCTATATGTATGAAAGCCAATGTGTCTCCCCATTTAAATTTATGTTATAATTGTGCCATAGCGTCCAAACAAAGTAAGGACAGTACTGCCACAGATAATGAAATTGCCCAAGATGATTCCTCAGATGAGGGGAGTAAACATGATACTACATCATCTCCTACTGTGTCTACACCAGTTTTGCCCACACAGGAGGCCCCTAGTACATCTAGTGCGCCAATGCTTATTACCATGCAACAATTAACGGCTGTAATGGATAACTCCATAGCAAATATTTTATCCAAAATGCCTACTTATCAGAGAAAGCGCGATTGCTCTGTTTTAAACACTGAAGAGCAGGAGGGCGCTGATGATAATTGTTCTGTCATACCCTCACACCAATCTGAAGGGGCCATGAGGGAGGTTTTGTCAGATGGAGAAATTTCAGATTCAGGAAAAATTTCTCAACAAGCTGAACCTGATGTTGTGACATTTAAATTTAAATTAGAACATCTCTGCGCACTGCTTAAGGAGGTGTTATCTACTCTGGATGATTGTGACAACTTGGTCATTCCAGAGAAATTATGCAAGATGGACAAGTTCCTAGAGGTTCCGGTGCACCCCGACGCTTTTCCTATACCCAAGCGGGTGGCGGACATAGTAAATAAGGAGTGGGAAAAGCCTGGCATACCTTTTGTTCCCCCCCCTATATTTAAGAAATTATTTCCTATGGTCGACCCCAGAAAGGACTTATGGCAGACAGTCCCTAAGGTCGAGGGGGCAGTTTCTACTCTAAACAAACGCACTACTATTCCTATCAAAGATAGTTGTGCTTTCAAAGATCCTATGGATAAAAAATTGGAGGGTTTGCTTAAAAAGATTTTTGTACAGCAAGGTTACCTTCTACAACCCATTTCGTGCATTGTTCCTGTCACTACAGCAGCGTGGTTCTGGTTCGAGGAACTAGAAAACTCGCTTAGTAGAGAGACTCCATATGAGGAGGTTATGGACAGAGTTCACGCACTTAAGTTGGCTAACTCTTTTATTTTAGATGCCGCTTTGCAATTAGCTAGATTAGCGGCGAAAAATTCAGGGTTTGCTATCGTGGCGCGCAGAGCGCTTTGGCTAAAGTCTTGGTCAGCGGATGTGTCATCCAAGACAAAATTGCTTATCATCCCTTTCAAAGGTAAAACTCTATTTGGACCAGAATTGAAAGAGATTATTTCAGACATCACTGGGGGAAAGGGCCACGCCCTTCCACAAGATAGGCCTTTCAAGGCCAAAAATAAGTCTAATTTTCGTTCCTTTCGCAATTTCAGGAATGGACCGGCCTCTAATTCTGCATCCTCTAAGCAAGAGGGTAATGCCTCACAACCCAAACCAGCCTGGAAACCGATGCAAGGCTGGAACAAGGGTAAGCAGGCCAAGAAGCCTGCCGCTGCTAACAAAACAGCATGAAGGAGTAGCCCCCGATCCGGGACCGGATCTAGTGGGGGGCAGACTTTCTCTCTTTGCTCAGGCTTGGGCAAGAGATGTTCAGGATCCCTGGGCGCTAGAAATAGTTTCTCAGGGTTATCTCCTGGAATTCAGGGAACTACCCCCAAGGGGAAGGTTCCACATGTCTCACTTATACTCAAACCAAATAAAGAGACAGGCATTCTTACATTGTGTAGAAGACCTGTTAAAGATGGGAGTGATGCACCCAGTTCCAATAAAGGAACAAGGAATGGGATTTTATTCCAATCTGTTTTTTAGTTCCCAAAAAAGAGGGAACTTTCAGACCAATTTTGGATTTGAAGATCCTAAACAAATTTCTCAGGGTACCATCGTTCAAGATGGAAACCATTCGAACGATTCTACCCACTATCCAGGAAAGTCAATTTATGACTACCGTGGATCTAAAGGATGCGTACCTTCATATTCCTATCCACAAAGAACATCATCAGTTCCTAAGGTTCGCTTTTCTGGACAAGCATTACCAGTTTGTGGCCCTCCCATTCGGGTTAGCCACTGCTCCAAGGATTTTCACAAAGGTACTAGGGTCCCTTCTAGCGGTTCTAAGACCGAGGGGCATTGCAGTAGTACCTTACTTGGACGACATTCTAATACAAGCATCGTCCCTGTCAAAAGCAAAGGCTCATACAGACATCGTTCTGGCCTTTCTCAGATCACACGGATGGAAGGTGAGCATAGAAAAAAGTTCTCTGTCTCCGTCGACAAGAGTTCCCTTCTTGGCAACAATAATAGATTCCTTAGAAATGAGGATTTTTCTGACAGAGGTCAGAAAGTCAAAACTTCTAAGCACTTGTCAAGTTCTTCATTCTGTTCCTCGTCCTTCCATAGCGCAGTGCATGGAAGTAGTAGGGTTGATGGTTGCAGCAATGGACATAGTTCCTTTTGCACGAATTCATCTAAGACCATTACAACTGTGCATGCTCAAACAGTGGAATGGGGACTATACAGACTTGTCTCCAATGATTCAAGTAGATCAGAAGACCAGAGATTCACTCCCTTGGTGGCTGACCCTGGATCATCTGTCCCAGGGAATGAGCTTCCGCAGACCAGAGTGGGTCATTGTCACGACCGACGCCAGTCTAGTGGGCTGGGGCGCGGTCTGGGAATCCCTGAAAGCTCAGGGTCTATGGTCTCGGGAAGAGTCTCTTCTCCCGATAAACATTCTGGAACTGAGAGCGATATTCAATGCTCTCAGGGCTTGGCCTCAACTAGCAAAGGCCAGATTCATAAGGTTCCAATCAGACAACATGACGACCGTTGCGTATATCAATCATCAGGGGGGAACAAGGAGTTCCCTGGCGATGAAAGAAGTGACCAAAATAATTCAATGGGCGGAGGATCACTCCTGTCACCTTTCTGCGATCCACATCCCAGGTGTGGAAAACTGAGAGGCGGATTTTCTGAGTCGTCAGACATTCCATCCGGGGGAGTGGGAACTCCATCCGGAGATCTTTGCCCAAATAACTCAATTATGGGGCATTCCAGACATGGATCTGATGGCGTCTCGTCAGAACTTCAAGGTTCCTTGCTACGGGTCCAGATCCAGGGATCCCAAGGCGACTCTAGTAGATGCACTAGTAGCACCTTGGACCTTCAACCTAGCTTATGTATTTCCACCGTTTCCTCTCATTCCCAGGCTGGTAGCCAGGATCAATCAGGAGAGGGCCTCGGTGATCTTGATAGCTCCTGCGTGGCCACGCAGGACTTGGTATGCAGACCTGGTGAATATGTCATCGGTTCCACCATGGAAGCTACCTTTGAGACAGGACCTTCTTGTTCAGGGTCCATTCGAACATCCAAATCTGGTCTCCCTCCAGCTGACGGCTTGGAGATTGAACGCTTGATTCTATTGAAGCGTGGGTTTTCAGATTCTGTGATAGATACTCTGGTTCAGGCCAGAAAACCGGTAACTAGAAAGATTTACCATAAAATATGGAAAAGATATATCTGTTGGTGTGAATCCAAAGGATTCCCATGGAATAAGATAAAAATTCCTAAGATTCTCTCCTTTCTACAAGAAGGTTTGGAGAAAGGATTATCTGCAAGTTCTCTAAAGGGACAGATCTCTGCTTTATCTGTCTTACTACACAAAAGACTGGCAGCTGTGCCAGATGTTCAAGCATTTGTTCAGGCTCTGGTTAGGATCAAGCCTGTTTACAGACCTTTGACTCCTCCCCGGAGTCTAAATCTAGTTCTTTCAGTTCTTCAAGGGGTTCCGTTTGAACCTTTACATTCCATAGATATTAAGTTACTATCTTGGAAAGTTTTGTTTTTGGTTGCAATTTCTTCTGCTAGAAGAGTTTCAGAGTTATCTGCTCTGCAGTGTTCTCCGCCCTATCTGGTGTTCCATGCAGATAAGGTGGTTTTGCGTACTAAGCCTGGTTTTCTTCCTAAGGTTGTTTCTAACAAAAATATTAACCAGGAGATAGTTGTACCTTCTTTATGTCCGAATCCAGTTTCAAAGAAGGAACCTTTGTTACACAATTTGGACGTAGTCCGTGCTCTAAAATTCTATTTAGAGGCTACAAAAGATTTCAGACAAACATCTTCCTTGTTTGTTGTTTATTCTACTTATTCTACTAGGGCTGTGGCTTCCACATGGGCCTTCAAGAACGAGGCTTCTGTTGACCAGATATGTAAGGCAGCGACTTGGTCTTCACTGCACACTTTTGCCAAATTTTACAAATTTGATACTTTTGCTTCTTCGGAGGCAATTTTTGGGAGAAAGGTTTTGCAAGCTGTGGTGCCTTCCGTTTAGGTAACCTGATTTGCTCCCTCCCTTCATCCGTGTCCTAAAGCTTTGGTATTGGTTCCCACAAGTAAGGATGACGCCGTGGACCGGACACACCAATTTTGGAGAAAACAGAATTTATGCTTACCTGATAAATTACTTTCTCCAACGGTGTGTCCGGTCCACGGCCCGCCCTGGTTTTTTAATCAGGTCTGATGAATTATTTTCTCTAACTACAGTCACCACGGTACCATATGGTTTCTCCTATATATATATTTCCTCCTGTCCGTCGGTCGAATGACTGGGGTGGGCGGAGCCTAGGAGGGACTATATGGCCAGCTTTGCTGGGACTCTTTGCCATTTCCTGTTGGGGAAGAGATATCCCACAAGTAAGGATGACGCCGTGGACTGGACACACCGTTGGAGAAAGTAATTTATCAGGTAAGCATAAATTCTGTTTTTAACGCAGCTTCAACTCTCAATACCAGAGTTGCTTACGGACGCGGCCAGCCTCAAAAACGTGCTCGTGCACGATTCCCCCATAGGAAACAATGGGGCTGTTTGAGCTGAAAAAAAACCTAACACCTGCAAAAAAGCCGCGTTCAGCTCTTAACGCAGCCCCATTGTTTGCTATGCGGTAACCCTTCCTACGTCTGCACTTAACACTCTAACATGTACCCCGAGTCTAAACACCCCTAACCTTACACTTATTAACCCCTATTCTGCCGCCCCCGCTATCGCTGACCCCTGCATATTATTATTAACCCCTAATCTGCCGCTCCGTAAACCGCCGCTACTTACATTATCCCTATGTACCCCTAATCTGCTGCCCTAACATCGCCGACCCCTATATTATATTTATTAACCCCTAATCTGCCCCCCACAACGTCGCCTCCACCTGCCTACACTTATTAACCCCTAATCTGCCGACCGGACCTGAGCGCTACTATAATAAAGTTATTAACCCCGAATCCGCCTCACTAACCCTATAATAAATAGTATTAACCCCTAATCTGCCCTCCCTAACATCGCCGACACCTAACTTCAAACATTAACCCCTAATCTGCCGACTGGAGCTCACCGCTATTCTAATAAATGTATTAACCCCTAAAGCTAAGTCTAACCCTAACACTAACACCCCCCTAAATTAAATATAATTTAAATCTAACGAAATTAATTAACTCTTATTAAATAAATTATTCCTATTTAAAGCTAAATACTTACCTGTAAAATAAATCCTAATATAGCTACAATATAAATTATAATTATATTATAGCTATTTTAGGATTTATATTTATTTTACAGGTAACTTTGTATTTATTTTAACCAGGTACAATAGCTATTAAATAGTTAAGAACTATTTAATAGCTAAAATAGTTAAAATAATTACAAAATTACCTGTAAAATAAATCCTAACCTAAGTTACAATTAAACCTAACACTATACTATCATTAAATTAATTAAATAAAATACCTACAATTACCTACAATTAAACCTAACACTACACTATCAATACATTAATTAAATACAATACCTACAAATAACTACAATGAAATAAACTAACTAAAGTACAAAAAATAAAAAAGAACTAAGTTACAAAAAATAAAAAAATATTTACAAACATAAGAAAAATATTACAAAAATTTTAAACTAATTACACCTACTCTAAGCCCCCTAATAAAATAACAAAGCCCCCCAAAATAAAAAAAATGCCCTACCCTATTCTAAATTACTAAAGTTCAAAGCTCTTTTACCTTACCAGCCCTGAACAGGGCCATTTGCGGGGCATGCCCCAAGAAATACAGCTCTTTTGCCTGTAAAAAAAAACATACAATACCCAAGCCCCCCAACATTACAACCCACCACCCACATACCCCTAATCTAACCCAAACCCCCCTTAAATAAACCTAACACTAAGCCCCTGAAGATCATCCTACCTTGTCTTCACCATACCAGGTTCACCGATCGGTCCAGAAGAGCTCCTCCGATGTCCTGATCCAAGCCCAAGCGGGGGGCTGAAGAGGTCCATGATCCGGCTTTAGTAATTTAGAATAGGGTAGGGCATTTTTTTATTTTGGGGGGCTTTGTTATTTTATTAGGGGGCTTAGAGTAGGTGTAATTAGTTTAAAATTGTTGTAATATTTTTCTTATGTTTGTAAATATTTTTTTATTTTTTGTAACTTAGTTCTTTTTTATTTTTTGTACTTTAGCTAGTTTATTTAATTGTATTTTTTGTAGCAATTGTATTTAATTAATTTATTGATAGTGTAGTGTTAGGTTAATTGTAGGTGATTGTAGGTATTTTATTTAATTTATTTATTGATAGTGTAGTGTTAGGTTTATTTGTAACTTAGGTTAGGATTTCTTTTACAGGTAAATTTGTAATTATTTTAACTATTTTAGCTATTAAATAGTTCTTAACTATTTAATAGCTATTGTACCTGGTTAAAATAAATACAAAGTTACCTGTAAAATAAATATAAATCCTAAAATAGCTATAATATAATTATAATTTATATTGTAGCTATATTAGGGTTTATTTTACAGGTAAGTATTTAGCTTTAAATAGGAATAATTTATTTAATAAGAGTTAATTAATTTCGTTAGATTTAAATTATATTTAACTTAGGGGGGTGTTAGTATTAGGGTTAGACTTAGCTTTAGGGGTTAATACATTTATTAGAATAGCGGCGAGATTCGGTCGGCAGATTAGGGGTTAATAATTGAAGTTAGGTGTCGGCGATGTTAGGGAGGGCAGATTAGGGGTTAATACTATTTATGATAGGGTTAGTGAGGCGGATTAGGGGTTAATAACTTTATTATAGTAGCGCTCAGGTCCGGTCGGCAGATTAGGGGTTAATAAGTGTAGGCAGGTGGAGGCGACGTTGAGGGGGGCATATTAGGGGTTAATAAATATAATATAGGGGTCGGCGGTGTTAGGGGCAGCAGATTAGGGGTACATAAGTATAACGTAGGTGGCGGTCGGCAGATTAGGGGTTAAAAAATTTTTTCAAGTGTCGGCGATGTGGGGGGACCTCGGTTTAGGGGTACATAGGTAGTTTATGGGTGTTAGTGTACTTTAGAGTACAGTATTTAAGAGCTTTAGAAACCGGCGTTAGCCCAGAAAGCTCTTAACTACTGACTTTTTTCCTGCGGCTGGAGTTTTGTCGTTAGATGTCTAACGCTCACTTCAGAAACGACTCTAAATACCGGAGTTAGAAAAATCCCATTGAAAAGATAGGATACGCAATTAACGTAAGGGGATCTGCGGTATGGAAAAGTCGCGGCTGAAAAGTGAGCGTTAGACCCTATTTTGAGTGACTCCAAATACCGGCGGTAGCCTAAAACCAGCGTTAGGAGCCTCTAACGCTGGTTTTCACGGCTACCGCCAAACTCTAAATCTAGGCCATTGTAAGGCAGTTAGGGCACATTGTAAGGCAGTTAGGGAACATTGTTAGGCGGTTAGGGTAGCATTTCATGTAAGTCTTTCAATTTGAATCTGTAAATTGTGTTAGGAAATGTTATAGGCCAATTGTCTGTTTAAAGGGAAATTGCACTGTAAAATGGTTTTTCCTTTAATATGTTCTTAATGACTTATTATAGTAGCTGCAGAGTATAAAATGCATGGTAAATTGATTGTTGAGGTTTATTTTTACATATGAAATAGCTGCCTTTTTTACTTTAACCTCCCAATAATTTTACTGCTTACTGCATTTTGTTTACATACGGCTAGATTATGAGTTGTGCTTTAGGGTAAAAAAGCAGCGTTAAGAGGTCCTAACGCCGCTTTTTTACGCCCGCTGGTATTACGAGTCTTGAAGGTTTAGGGGCACCTCACACTTCTTTGGCCTTATCGCAAAACGACTTAAGTAAACTTCGTAAAGTCTTTTTTCTATGGGACTTCCATAGCGCCAGTATTATAAACCGAGGCCCTCCCGCATCGCAAATACTAAAATAAAAATTTTAACCCCTAATTTGCCGCTCCGGACACCGCCGCCACCTACATTATATGTATTAACCCCTAATCTGCTGCCCCAACATCGCCGACATCTACATTATATTTATTAACCCCTAATCTGCCGCCCCCAACATTGCCGACACTATAATAAACATATTAACCCCTAAACCGCCACACTCCCTCCTCACAAACATTAGTTAAATAGTATTAACCCCTAATCTGCTGTCCCTAACATCGCCGCCACCTACCTAAATTTATTAACCCCTAATCTGCCACCCCCAACGTCGCCGCCACTATATTAAAGTTATTAACCCCTAAACCTAAGTCTAACCCTAAACCTAACACCCCCTAACTTAAACATAATTTAAATAAATTTAAATAAATATTCCTATCATTAACTAAATAATTCCTATTTAAAACTAAATACTTACCTGTAAAATAAACCCTAAGATAGCTACAATATAACTAATAGTTACATTGTAGCTATCTTAGGATTTATTTTTATTTTACAAGCAAGTTTGTATTTATTTTAACTAGGTAGAATAGTTATTAATTAAATAGTTATTAACTATTTAATAACTGCCTAGCTAAAATAATAGGGCCTTTTGCGGGGCATTGCCCCAAAGTAATCAGCTCTTTTACCTGTAAAAAAAAATACAAACAACCCCCCCAACAGTAAAACCCACCACCCACACAACCAACCCCCCAAATAAAATACTAGCTAAAAAAAACTAAGTTCCCCATTGCCCTGAAAATGGCATTTGGATGGGCATTGCCCTTAAAAGGGCAGTTAGCTCTTTTGCCGCCCAAACCCTAATCTAAAAAATAAAACCCACCCAATACACCCTTAAAAAAAAACCTAACACTAAACCCCTGAAGATCGACTTACCGGGAGACGTCTTCATCCAAGCCGGGCGAAGTGGTCCTTCAGACGGGCAGAAGTCTTCATCCAAGCCGGGCAGAAATGGTCCTCCAGACGGGCAGAATTTTTTTCATGTAGTTTTGCAATTTGTTAAAGCTGTAAATGTTGACACGTGTTATCAATAGCCGTTCACGAGGAAAGAAAGCATGTCTAATCTGAAACAGAGGCTATTTAGTCTTAAAAAAAGATGTAAACATTATCTTTTTGTCATCTGCACTGACCTGTGTGACCTGTGGTCATTTTAAAACATGGAGGAATGTTGAAATAAACATTTGACAGTGTTTAACAACCCTATCTAATTTTAGACATGTGTTGGTCATAGCATTTCACAAAGAATGTGAAAAGAAGAAATAAAATGTATTTGCTTTTAATATTAAGTGCATGTAGAATCAGTATAAATTTGATACAAAAAATTATACTAAAAAGAGGTGTGTCTATGTGGGAGTTTTTTTTTAGTTGGGAGGGGGTGTGCAGGGGAGAATGCTTCTGTGCAAGAGATGTGTGGATTAGCACACATTATCTACAGACAACTGAATGTTGAACACTTTTTAGATTCAAAAGACTGTATAGCTTAACAACTTTTGGTTAATTAAGAAAGATACAAAATATCTTCTCTGTCTAATGATCGAGCCCCATTACGCAGAGAAGATATCTATTTTATATCTTCTCTGCGTAATACCCTCGGGCATTACGCAGAGAAGATATTTTGTATTTTTTCTTTTTTTTTTAAATACCCTTATTAGGAATACATTGAATTAACCTCTTAAGGACATATGACGGAATATTTCCGTCATAAAACAATTGAGCAAACTGAAAGCTGTGTCCTTAAAGGGTTAAAATGTGTTCTGTTTTATTTTTTTGTTTGTTTTTTTTAAATTTAATTGCAAGTTAAAATACTCTTAAAAGAAGCCATAAAAGGGAATTATTTTAACATTAAAATAAATGTTAAAATGCTCTTAAAAGAAGCCCTAAAAGGGAATTATTTTAACATTAAAATAAATGTTAAAATGCTCTTAGAAGAAGCCATAAAAGGGGCGTAAAATATGGAAAATAGTGGGCAGGTAGGGTGGAAATATTGGGAGGAGAGTGGGCGGGGATCTGCACATATAAGGGTCGAGAATTTGCCTATAAAGGGGCGGGGTTTTGCATATAAAGGGGTGTGGTACCTGTCACATTAAGTTTGACGAGATATCCCTAATAGTACTACTAACAGTGATGTGCACTTTCATTTCTAACAGGTACTGAAAAGCTCACAATTTCGGAATGGGATTACAGGAAAAGAGGGCAAAATAAATAATAAAAGTATGTTTCAGAGCTTTTTTATATGTATAATTTATCAGTTTATATTACCATCTCAAAGTGTTTAATGTCCCTTTAAGGAATGTTCTAACAGAGGACTTTTTATTTTTCAGCAAAATGTCCCTTTAAAGGTATACAGAAGTCCCTATAAAATACTGTTTCTCAACCGTTGTCCTCAGGTACCCCCAACACACCAGGTTTTTATTATAGCTGAAACAGTGCACAGGTGAAGTAATCAGCTGATCAGTAACCATGGTTCCTAATCTGCTCTCACATCAGCTTATTATTTCACCTGCGCAGGGTTCAGTTATAATGAAAACCTGGCTTGTTGAGGGTACTCTGATGGACTTTTAAAAAATATATTTTATGTGCCTAATATATCTAGTTAGATAGACAGACACGTCACATTCCATTCACTAACTTTGAGGCTGGAGGTCAATGAAACTCTCCAGGCCACGTTTCACAGAGTGATGTTACCAGATCCTTACTCATGGTGTTTCTGTGCCAGATTCTGGGCACACTATACAGTTGTGACTGGTATTTTATACATTCAGCGGTGCTTTTTTTGCACATGGTACTCATAGCCCACAAGCCTGGAAGAAAACTAACTTATTACCCACATTGGGGATATTGTGACAGACAGTTGGAAGGTCCGAAGGTGCAGTTCACTTCTTATCTGGTGTTTTTTTTTTTTACCTTGTTTCTGAACTCTGTGCCCTGTGAGAACTTGGGATTCGGACTGTTAAGTCAGTGGGTGCTCTGTCACACAACAGCTGGCAACCAGTTATGCTTCTATAGACTATAATACCTCATACTTTTGGAGGGTACTTATTGTGAGTAGGGATGGGCAAATGTGTTTCTATTCGAATGTTAGAACGAATGTTATTGTAGAAATTCGATTTACATAAATTTGAATATTCTTAAAAATTCTATTCATGCCATATTGAAATTGCTGGCATAATATATAACATAGTGGTTTGATATATATTTTATTAATAACTATTATCAGCTATATATAGTATGCTCATAATTCCTACATGGCGTGAATCAAAAGTAGGATAAAAACTGATAAATATTGGCATAACATGTGACATAACATTTATATTATATCAAACTGGCTGGAATTGAAATATAGATCTAACTATACATGTGTTAAAGGACTACATATACGATAGAGAGGTTAACAATAACTGATAAGGCCTTATTTCAGGACCAGGACCCTTAGACACCTGCAGCACTTCACGTCTTCCTTACTGAACTGTAATGACAAGCAATTGGAGAACCGTCTTACAAAACACACACAAGGATATGGCTTGCAAAATAGTTCTGATTTATTACGTCATGATGGTCAGTTTATATTCAGAAATACATTGAAACCTATAATCATTAGCTCATTTCTAAGATACGGAAGAACATATGCATCCTGTAAGTAATATTTTATCCTTGTCTGATATTCCTAGACATTAGGTAAATTTATGACTGACATGACAAAGGAACAATTCAAAATCTCAAAATACATTAATTAGATGTATAGTTATAGTCTGACCTACAGAAATTGCTTGCATGAGCATTATTTCTTGCACGTAGCTCAAGGGTTCAAAAGTTTGCATAAAACTGTGTACAAAGGTTATAATTCTTCTGGCTACATTTTGATTATAAGAAGGATACATCAGATACATTGTAATTAAAGATAATAAGATATACATAATGAGACAATGTGTATATGCTACCTTACAATAACTCTATATTCATTTAATGTTGAGTGTGTGGCCGAATGACAAAGGCAACAAGTGAACAAATCCGGTTCACTGAATGCTCACCGTAGTGCACCTATAGAAAAAAATCAATGCCGACAACAAATATATATTGTAGTAATTATTGTTGCTAGTAGATACTGCAAGATCAAACCACTATAAGTTATATATCATGCCAGCGATTTCAATATGGCATGAAATATTAGTGAAACAAGTTTATTGAATAACAGCAACAAACTCAATACTATTAATATATTTTGCCGGTGATGTCTATATAACACAAATAGCAAGTGGATGCACACTAAACGTAGATTAAGCCACAAACATTGCATGAAACACAATGTATAAAATTTGCTTGTAACACTAGGTTGAATTAGTAACATTGAGCGATTAATGATTTTTATGTGTAAGTAATCATTTGTAACCGTAATAGTGATCATACAGCTCAGTCACTTCATTAGTCTTGACAAACAAACAAATTATT
The DNA here is from genome assembly GCF_027579735.1 of Bombina bombina. Lineage (NCBI taxonomy): Eukaryota > Metazoa > Chordata > Amphibia > Anura > Bombinatoridae > Bombina > Bombina bombina. The sequence goes on along the minus strand of NC_069504.1, from coordinate 1,098,846,380 downwards.
TTTATATTCACTGATTAATGGCTGAGACCATGGGGCATATGTATCAAGCTCCGGATAGAGCTTGATGCCCCGTGTTTCTGGCAAGCCTGCAGGCTCGCCAGAAACAGCAGTTATGAAGCAGCGGTCACAAAGACCGCTGCTCCATAACCTGTCCGCCTGCTCTGAGCAGGCGGACACACATCACCACAATGCAACCCGATCTAATACGATTGGGTTGATTGACACTCCCCTGCTGGCGGCCCATTGGCCGCGAGTCTTGTGAGCTGCTGGTGCAATGCTGAATACGGCGAGCGTATTGCTCGCCGTATTCAGCGAGGTCTGGCGGACCTGATCCGCACTGTCGGATCAGGTCCGCCAGACCTTGATAAATATGCCCCCATGTATCAACATTAACCCTGCCCATCGAATGTTTATTGAAACACAGTGCCAGAGAGAGTCAACCAGTTCACTACAGAATAGTGGCAAGGACATGGCAGTAGCATCAATACACATAAGTAGTAGCTAACAACTATTATAATAGTTATCAGAACGAGACACGTAATATACAGAGCAAATTCTATTGAATTCACTGTGGGGAAGTTTATATACATTTACAGGAAGGCCTGGATATATATAATTACACACCCCTAATATATATTGTTTTATATATTTTTCTATAAATCACACAAGTCAGTGTCTGTTTGTATGTTACCCTTATTTTAACCTTGAGGAAATAAAAGTTATATTTTAATACTTTGGAATTATTCTGCCCAAGAGTCAGGGCCCAGAGTGCTTTATGTGCATACTTTTCGAGTAGGGGAGCGCTATTTTCCATTGCAACCCCACTTGCTGTATATTACATTTATATCTGGCTCTTGCACTCTTTTTGTTGGTGTTGTTTATGTGCAAGCAGTTGCATTCCTTTCTGGCAGCCAATAACCTAATCAAAGTTAATGATTAACACAACATTGGCCTACAATTAATTATAATGTAAATTACTCGGAATTTTATGTTAAAATACATCTTCACTTATGACCCCAGCAGGTCTAGAATATCTAAAAGGTTGAGAACACCTGACCACGAGTCAGTGCTATTTGTTTTTTAATTGCTGTGAATTTATAGTTTGACCTTGGATGGATTAACAGGGGCATTATCATGTTGACCTGCTTAATTTCTTTTTTAGAAATATGTTTTCAAATCACTAATCCCTGATTGCTCTGTAATATCTGACCTAACTGCTGTTAAAAACATTTTATTTTATATAGCTGGAAATTCTTGATAATATAACCCAGATATCTAGCAATGAAATAAGGACCGTTTTTTTTAACTGCTCCAAAGTGAAAGCAATTCTGCACAGTCTGATAAACCAATTATTTAACTCTTAATACAATTAAGATAATGTGACTTTTTGCAGCTTGCTGCTGCCAGTGAATCAAGACAGGGAAGTAACAGAAGGGATTAATCAAATTTGTATTGTACAGACATTGCTGTTTTAAAGTCAGTTTGAGTCTTTGAGTCTGTGTATTCTGATTAAGGGAAAATAAAGTCAGAATTTAACTTTCATGAATCAGATAGAGCATGCAATTTTAAACAACTTTCTAATTTACTCATATTATCAATTTTTATTTGTTCTCTTGGTATCTTTATTTTAAAAACTGGAATGTAAGCTTAGAAGCCAGACCATTTTTGGTTCAGCCCCTGGGTAGCTCTTCCTGATTGGTGTCTAAATGTATCCATCCAATCAGCAAGTGCAACCCAGGGTCCTAAACCAAAAATGTGCCGGTTCCTAATCTTACTTTCCAGCTTTTTAAAATAAAGATACAAAGAGAATGAAGACAAATTGATAATAGGAGTAAATAAAAAAAGTTGCTTAAAATTGCATGCTCATAAAGGTTTATTTTTGACAAGACTACTACCCCTTTAGTGGACTGACATTCTGTGTACATTTTTTATTATTTTTATTTCTTTTAATATTCTATAATGATATCTCATAATTAGATGTGAACCGCTGGTAATGTTAGCTCTGTGGAATCAGTTGGCGCTCTATAAGTTGTTAACACTTGCAAAATAGATACGGCTCCATTAATTATAATGGAACTGATTTTCCAACTCACAGCCATGGAACCATGGGGATTATTTTGATAACAGGCATGACAAATCTATCATTTTTGGTCATCCAGTAACATGAAAAATTATTAAACCATATTCTGAGATATTCTTGTCTGGACTGATATTAAGGATTTGAATTTTGTAATGCTTTTTGTCTATCAGCCGACTGACAGGTCTGAGAGTCTTGCAATAAACTTCAGTTCAGCAAACAAATTAAATTGCCTCTGACCAATAAAAGTCATTGAAGCCTGATTTTAGATACTCTCCAGATTTTACTGAAAGAATGTCTGTCCACTTCAGCGATTCAAAGTAATTCTTTTTTAGCCAAAAAACAAGAAAATATCTCAACTCAGTCTCAACATACCAGATACTATTTACCTCATGATATTATCATGACGGAAACTTTTTTTTCTTTATGAATTCTCTGATTTAGGGCTCGATTACAAGTGGAGCACTAATCTATCGTGCACCCTTAAACGGTCAAATGTGTCCGTTTACGGACGCGCAATAGATAACCAGCCATTACAAGTGGCTGGTTATTGCTACCGCGAGCTTGCTGTAGTAATTAGTACATGCTCCAAAAATTTACCGATCTCTAGTTAATTTTCTAAATGTGCCCCAATTGCTCCCAAAATAAAGTGTGTTGTAGTAATTAATAAAAAAAAATAACTGCAAGAAGCAAGTGGCTAGTTATTGCTACCGCGAGCTTGTGGTAGCAATTAGCGCTTATAAAATTGACCTGAAATCTAATTTTATAATTGTCCACCAAATGCCACCAAACTTAAAGGGACACTGAACCCAAATTTTTTCTTTCGTGATTCAGATAGATCATGAAATTTTAAGCAAGTTTCTAATTTACTCTTATTATCAATTTTTCTTCGTTATCTTGCTATCTTTATTTGAAAAAGAAGGCATCTAAGCATTTTGTTTTTGGTTTAGTACTATGGACAGCACTTTTTTTATTGGTGGATGAATTTATCCACCAATCAGAAAGGACAACCCAGGTTGTTCACCAAAAATGGGCCGGCATCTAAACTTACATTCTTGCATTTCAAATAAAGAATGAAGAAAATTTGATAATAGGAGTAAATTAGAAAGTTGCTTAAAATTTCGTGCTCTATCTGTATCACAAAAGAAAAAAATTGGGTTCAGTGTCCCTTTAAGTGTTAGTTTTTTTTGTTTTTTTTTTAAATGTAGCATTTAAAAAAAATTAAAAAACACTACACTAGGCAGTTTTTGGGAGTTAAAGTCGGCAGCTGTGGGGTGTTAGACAAAAATGTAAAGGCACTTTTCAGTGCTGTTTTTTTTCTATGGGGACTGTGTGTTCCCTGTATATGCTTACATACATATTAACACATACATATATATTTATATTTGCACCTCACCTTTAATACCAGCACACATTTGCGTGTGCTGATATTACAAAGTGGAGCCCAAATATTGCTTTAAAGGGACATAATACTCTTATGCTAAATCACTTGACACTGACGCAGTATAACTAAAAAGCTGACAGGAAAATATCACCTGAGCATCTCTATATAAAAAAGGAAGATATTTTACCTCACAATTTCCTCAGCTCAGCAGAGTAAGTTCTGCGTAAAAAGTTATACTCAGCAGCTGCCCAGCTGCAGGTAAAAAAAAAAAAAAAGATCAGCAGCCAATCAGCATCAACAGTGCTGAGGTCATGAACTCTTTTACTGTGATCTTATGAGATTTCACTTAACTTTCATGAGATTTCATAGTAAACTTCCTTAAACTGAATAGGGAAATAAGATGAGTGTGCATGAAAGCTCACTCCCTTAGCTGTCCCGGGACAGACATACTGATTTGCTGCTTAGAAGTCCTTTAAAATGTTATGTGGCTACTGAGGAACTTTTTTTTACATAGAGATGTTCAGGTGATATTTTCTAGTCAACTTTTTACAGCTATGCTGCATCACTTTCAAGTGTTACAACATTTGGGAATCATGGCCCTTTAGCAAAAGTGATATTTTGTGCTCCACTTATAATCTGGTCCATAGTTTGATAGGTTGTACACATTGGTGTCATAATACTTTTTATTTTGCAAACCTTAAAATTTGTCTAACACAACAAAAATACACCTTTCACTTGACCTGTACCATTTATTCTGATATTTCTATTTTAACTAAACTTTTAAGGGACATTTCATGTACCACCCTCTAAGGCCTAGTTTCCATTTAGGTGGTAAAGTTTGAAAACTGGTGGTAACATAAAAAAAATCTCCATAGATTTTAATGGAGATAAATGTTTTAATCACCAGTTTCCACAACTTACCACAGTAATGGAAATTAGGTCTAAGTCTGGGTGCCGCCATTTTGGAACCTAGGTTACACTGCAGGTATCTGACGGAGAGTTTCTGCACATGTGCAAACACATCAGCACTGGAATTATGTGAAGGGTAAATTTCCCCATGGTGACACACATATTCAAACATTACAGAGCATACACAAATATATGTAAATGCAAACACACACATTCACACGCTACATATACACAAATATATGTACATGCAAACACACACATTCACATGCTACATATACACAAATATATGTACATGCAAACACACACATTCACATGCTACATATACACAAATATATGTACATGCAAACACACACATTCACATGCTACAGAGCATACACAAATACATGTACACGCAAACACACATATTCACACATTACAGAGCATACACAAATACATGTACACTCAAACACACATATTCACACATTACAGAGCATACACAAATATATTTACATGCAAACACACACATTCACACGCTACAGGGCATACACAAATATATGTACATGCAAACACACACATTCACATGCTACAGAGCATACACAAATACATGTACATGCAAACACACATTCACACGCTACATATACACAAATACATGTACATGCAAACACACACATTCACATGCTACAGAGCATACACAAATATATGTACATGCAAACACACACATTCACACATCATAGAGCATACACAAATATATGTACATGCAAACACACACATTCACATGCTACAGAGCATACACAGATATATGTACATGCAAATACACACAAATTCACACATTATAGAGCATACACAAATATATGTACATGCAAACACACACATTCACACACTACATAGCATACACAAATATATGTACATGCAAACACACACATTCACACATCATAGAGCATACACAAATATATGTACATGCAAACACACACATTCACATGCTACAGAGCATACACAGATATATGTACATGCAAATACACACACATTCACACATTACAGAGCATACACAAATACATGTACATGCAAACACACACATTCACACGCTACAGAGCATACACAAATATATGCACATGCAAACACACATTCACACGCTACAGAGCATACACAAATATATGCACATGCAAACACACACATTCACATGCTACAGAGCATACACAAATATATGTACATGCAAACACACACATTCACACATCATAGAGCATACACAAATATATGTACATGCAAACACACACATTCACACATCATAGAGCATACACAAATATATGTACATGCAAACACACACATTCACACGCTACAGAGCATACACAAATATATGCACATGCAAACACACATTCACACGCTACAGAGCATACACAAATATATGCACATGCAAACACACACATTCACATGCTACAGAGCATACACAAATATATGTACATGCAAACACACACATTCACACATCATAGAGCATACACAAATATATGTACATGCAAACACACACATTCACACATCATAGAGCATACACAAATATATATACATGCAAACACACACATTCACATGCTACAGAGCATACACAGATATATGTACATGCAAATACACACAAATTCACACACTACAGAGCATACACAAATATATGTACATGCAAACACACACATTCACACACTACAGAGCATACACAAATACATGTACATGCAAACACACACATTCACATGCTACAGAGCATACACAAATATATGTACATGCAAACACACACATTTACATGCTACAGAGCATACACAAATACATGTACACGCAAACACACATATTCACACATTACAGAGTATACACAAATACATGTACATGCAAACACACACATTTACATGCTACAGAGCATACACAAATACATGTACACGCAAACACACATATTCACACATTACAGAGTATACACAAATATATGTACATGCAAACACACACATTCACACGCTACAGAGCATACACAAATATATGTACAAGCTAATGCACACACATTCACACACTACAGAGCATACACAAATACATGTACATGCAAACACACACATTCACACACTACAGAGCATACACAAATAAATGTTTATGCAAATACACACATTCACACGCTACAGAGCATGCACAAATATATGCACATGCAAACACACATTCACACGCTACAGAGCATACACAAATATATGTACAAGCTAATGCACACACATTCACACACTACAGAGCATACACAAATACCTGTACACACAAACACACACATTCACACATTACAGAGCATACACAAATAAATGTTTATGCAAATACACACATTCACACACTACAGAGCATACACAAATATATGCACATGCAAACACACATTCACACGCTACAGAGCATACACAAATATATGCACATGCAAACACACATTCACACGCTACAGAGCATACACAAATATATGCACATGCAAACACACGCATTCACACACACATTCACACATTACAGAGCATACACAAATATATGTACATGCAAACACACACATTCACACGCTACAGAGCATACACAAATATATGCACATGCAAACACACATTCGCACGCTACAGAGCATACACAAATATATGCACATGCAAACACACATTCACACACTACAGAGCATACACAAATATATATATACACACACACACTAAATATACATGTACATATACAAATACTACATACAGTCACTTTTACACACACATACACACTTTACAGCATATATAATAATATAAACACACTTGGCATAACAAACAGCACACTTTAAATAAACCAAGGGCAACTAAATGGAATCTTACATAATGATTTAGATGGGGTGTTTTTTTTTATTTCCATTGGCAGTGGAAAAGAGTCTAGTAATCTGTAACAGGGTCAATAATAGGAATACAAAGTATGTGTGCAGTATACTGAGGTGTCTCTGACCTGTAGGGGTGAATCCTGACATCTGGGGAAACCAAGATCAGCTATGGATCATCTAATCAATGAAGCTGATGATTTTTAATGTGGTTCTGGTGTGAGGTTAGCTTGTTAAAATTATTTAGGGCACCCAACAGGAGCAAAGCATGGTAAAGACTGAGGAGGCAGAATGGAGATGCAAAAAAATATAAGTTTCTGACAGGAACAGCAGAACTAGTATAGGAGGCCCTTTGTAAAATCTGAGACAGAGAGGAAAAATATACAGTATTACCCCCCTTTACAGCGATCCGCTAATACGGCGCTGCCGCAAACCCGGAAATCGTTTCTCAGCACGGCACTTAACATTGACCGCGAGTCATGAGACAGCACAAAATTGCATGCAGTCTCTCTTATTACAGCGCGTGCTGGCAAGACTCTGTTGGGGTTGCTAGAACTGTACACACAAGTTCTTTACAAGCACGATTTGTTTGGCCATTAAAGGTACAGGTACCAGTAGTTCATATGCCTCCTTCATCTCATATGCCTATTGCATACCATAAAACCTAACCTACAGTACTTTAGTACTGTACAGTACTGTATAGCATGGTGTCAGGTCTCCAAATAAAATAAGGATCTGGCATACAGTACAGGTACAGTAGAGTACAGTAGGTTATGTTTTATGGTATGGTATAGGCATATAAGATGAACGAGGCATATGTGTGTTGTGTTGTGCTAGTGTTAAACTAAACTTAGCACTATTGCACACCTATATATGTTAGCTCAAACATGTTTTTAAGCTTTTAAACATACTGACAAGTGAAAAACAAGTGAAAAATGCATTGACTTACTTTAAGGCGCTTTTCACTTTACAGCGGGGCTCCGGTCCCTAACCCGCTGTATGAGCGGGGTATACCTGTATATAAAAATAAACCTTACCTTAATGTGTGGAGTTGAAGTATCAGTATGACACTCTAAATCAGCTTTTAGGAACTCTTCCCATACAGCCACTAAGTGCAGCAGCAAATGTCACATGACTTCTCTTCTAGGAAGTGGTTCCCTCTCACCTTGCACTTGACGATGTTGCTTGGGGGAGGGGCGTGTGTGCCACTGCTACCATTCTACAAAGGACTAGTTTCCCTAACAAGCTTCAGTAAGCTGATCTGAGGGCCTCAGCAGAAAAAGAAGGGCTTAGGGGACCAGCAGATTGAAGGCTTCCTGTACATAGTCTCTGTAATACATTTAGGCTCCAGGGATACATGGAAGGGCCATGGGGACTGGGTTAGCGGAACCCCCTCCTGCTCTTCTGTCTCCCTTCCTGCTTAGAAGTCCTTTAAAATGTTATGTGGCTACTGAGGAACTTTTTTTTACATAGAGATGTTCAGGTGATATTTTCTAGTCAACTTTTTACAGCTATGCTGCATCACTTTCAAGTGTTACAACATTTGGGAATCATGGCCCTTTAGCAAAAGTGATATTTTGTGCTCCACTTATAATCTGGTCCATAGTTTGATAGGTTGTACACATTGGTGTCATAATACTTTTTATTTTGCAAACCTTAAAATTTGTCTAACACAACAAAAATACACCTTTCACTTGACCTGTACCATTTATTCTGATATTTCTATTTTAACTAAACTTTTAAGGGACATTTCATGTACCACCCTCTAAGGCCTAGTTTCCATTTAGGTGGTAAAGTTTGAAAACTGGTGGTAACATAAAAAAAATCTCCATAGATTTTAATGGAGATAAATGTTTTAATCACCAGTTTCCACAACTTACCACAGTAATGGAAATTAGGTCTAAGTCTGGGTGCCGCCATTTTGGAACCTAGGTTACACTGCAGGTATCTGACGGAGAGTTTCTGCACATGTGCAAACACATCAGCACTGGAATTATGTGAAGGGTAAATTTCCCCATGGTGACACACATATTCAAACATTACAGAGCATACACAAATATATGTAAATGCAAACACACACATTCACACGCTACATATACACAAATATATGTACATGCAAACACACACATTCACATGCTACATATACACAAATATATGTACATGCAAACACACACATTCACATGCTACATATACACAAATATATGTACATGCAAACACACACATTCACATGCTACAGAGCATACACAAATACATGTACACGCAAACACACATATTCACACATTACAGAGCATACACAAATACATGTACACTCAAACACACATATTCACACATTACAGAGCATACACAAATATATTTACATGCAAACACACACATTCACACGCTACAGGGCATACACAAATATATGTACATGCAAACACACACATTCACATGCTACAGAGCATACACAAATACATGTACATGCAAACACACATTCACACGCTACATATACACAAATACATGTACATGCAAACACACACATTCACATGCTACAGAGCATACACAAATATATGTACATGCAAACACACACATTCACACATCATAGAGCATACACAAATATATGTACATGCAAACACACACATTCACATGCTACAGAGCATACACAGATATATGTACATGCAAATACACACAAATTCACACATTATAGAGCATACACAAATATATGTACATGCAAACACACACATTCACACACTACATAGCATACACAAATATATGTACATGCAAACACACACATTCACACATCATAGAGCATACACAAATATATGTACATGCAAACACACACATTCACATGCTACAGAGCATACACAGATATATGTACATGCAAATACACACACATTCACACATTACAGAGCATACACAAATACATGTACATGCAAACACACACATTCACACGCTACAGAGCATACACAAATATATGCACATGCAAACACACATTCACACGCTACAGAGCATACACAAATATATGCACATGCAAACACACACATTCACATGCTACAGAGCATACACAAATATATGTACATGCAAACACACACATTCACACATCATAGAGCATACACAAATATATGTACATGCAAACACACACATTCACACATCATAGAGCATACACAAATATATGTACATGCAAACACACACATTCACACGCTACAGAGCATACACAAATATATGCACATGCAAACACACATTCACACGCTACAGAGCGTACACAAATATATGCACATGCAAACACACACATTCACACGCTACAGAGCATACACAAATATATGTACATGCAAACACACACATTCACACATCATAGAGCATACACAAATATATGTACATGCAAACACACACATTCACACATCATAGAGCATACACAAATATATATACATGCAAACACACACATTCACATGCTACAGAGCATACACAGATATATGTACATGCAAATACACACAAATTCACACACTACAGAGCATACACAAATATATGTACATGCAAACACACACATTCACACACTACAGAGCATACACAAATACATGTACATGCAAACACACACATTCACATGCTACAGAGCATACACAAATATATGTACATGCAAACACACACATTTACATGCTACAGAGCATACACAAATACATGTACACGCAAACACACATATTCACACATTACAGAGTATACACAAATACATGTACATGCAAACACACACATTTACATGCTACAGAGCATACACAAATACATGTACACGCAAACACACATATTCACACATTACAGAGTATACACAAATATATGTACATGCAAACACACACATTCACACGCTACAGAGCATACACAAATATATGTACAAGCTAATGCACACACATTCACACACTACAGAGCATACACAAATACATGTACACGCAAACACACATATTCACACATTACAGAGTATACACAAATATATGTACATGCAAACACACACATTCACACACTACAGAGCATACACAAATAAATGTTTATGCAAATACACACATTCACACGCTACAGAGCATGCACAAATATATGCACATGCAAACACACATTCACACGCTACAGAGCATACACAAATATATGTACAAGCTAATGCACACACATTCACACACTACAGAGCATACACAAATACCTGTACACACAAACACACACATTCACACATTACAGAGCATACACAAATAAATGTTTATGCAAATACACACATTCACACACTACAGAGCATACACAAATATATGCACATGCAAACACACATTCACACGCTACAGAGCATACACAAATATATGCACATGCAAACACACATTCACACGCTACAGAGCATACACAAATATATGCACATGCAAACACACGCATTCACACACACATTCACACATTACAGAGCATACACAAATATATGTACATGCAAACACACACATTCACACGCTACAGAGCATACACAAATATATGCACATGCAAACACACATTCGCACGCTACAGAGCATACACAAATATATGCACATGCAAACACACATTCACACACTACAGAGCATACACAAATATATATATACACACACACACTAAATATACATGTACATATACAAATACTACATACAGTCACTTTTACACACACATACACACTTTACAGCATATATAATAATATAAACACACTTGGCATAACAAACAGCACACTTTAAATAAACCAAGGGCAACTAAATGGAATCTTACATAATGATTTAGATGGGGTGTTTTTTTTTATTTCCATTGGCAGTGGAAAAGAGTCTAGTAATCTGTAACAGGGTCAATAATAGGAATACAAAGTATGTGTGCAGTATACTGAGGTGTCTCTGACCTGTAGGGGTGAATCCTGACATCTGGGGAAACCAAGATCAGCTATGGATCATCTAATCAATGAAGCTGATGATTTTTAATGTGGTTCTGGTGTGAGGTTAGCTTGTTAAAATTATTTAGGGCACCCAACAGGAGCAAAGCATGGTAAAGACTGAGGAGGCAGAATGGAGATGCAAAAAAATATAAGTTTCTGACAGGAACAGCAGAACTAGTATAGGAGGCCCTTTGTAAAATCTGAGACAGAGAGGAAAAATATACAGTATTACCCCCCTTTACAGCGATCCGCTAATACGGCGCTGCCGCAAACCCGGAAATCGTTTCTCAGCACGGCACTTAACATTGACCGCGAGTCATGAGACAGCACAAAATTGCATGCAGTCTCTCTTATTACAGCGCGTGCTGGCAAGACTCTGTTGGGGTTGCTAGAACTGTACACACAAGTTCTTTACAAGCACGATTTGTTTGGCCATTAAAGGTACAGGTACCAGTAGTTCATATGCCTCCTTCATCTCATATGCCTATTGCATACCATAAAACCTAACCTACAGTACTTTAGTACTGTACAGTACTGTATAGCATGGTGTCAGGTCTCCAAATAAAATAAGGATCTGGCATACAGTACAGGTACAGTAGAGTACAGTAGGTTATGTTTTATGGTATGGTATAGGCATATAAGATGAACGAGGCATATGTGTGTTGTGTTGTGCTAGTGTTAAACTAAACTTAGCACTATTGCACACCTATATATGTTAGCTCAAACATGTTTTTAAGCTTTTAAACATACTGACAAGTGAAAAACAAGTGAAAAATGCATTGACTTACTTTAAGGCGCTTTTCACTTTACAGCGGGGCTCCGGTCCCTAACCCGCTGTATGAGCGGGGTATACCTGTATATAAAAATAAACCTTACCTTAATGTGTGGAGTTGAAGTATCAGTATGACACTCTAAATCAGCTTTTAGGAACTCTTCCCATACAGCCACTAAGTGCAGCAGCAAATGTCACATGACTTCTCTTCTAGGAAGTGGTTCCCTCTCACCTTGCACTTGACGATGTTGCTTGGGGGAGGGGCGTGTGTGCCACTGCTACCATTCTACAAAGGACTAGTTTCCCTAACAAGCTTCAGTAAGCTGATCTGAGGGCCTCAGCAGAAAAAGAAGGGCTTAGGGGACCAGCAGATTGAAGGCTTCCTGTACATAGTCTCTGTAATACATTTAGGCTCCAGGGATACATGGAAGGGCCATGGGGACTGGGTTAGCGGAACCCCCTCCTGCTCTTCTGTCTCCCTTCCATCAACATGCAAAGCTGCTCCTCCCACACAACTCCTGTCCTCTCTCCAAAGTCTGGGCGCAGTACAGTAAGCTCTGCCACCTGCACACAGGTATTCGCCAGCTTTGAATCAGTGAAACGGAACTGCAAGTCCTAAAGACATAATATACTTAGATAATTCTGATACCAATTCCAAGAAAACTTCAAATATGCTCAAGGAAAACTCTTGTTCAGCCCACTCACCAGTGTTGCAAGACCAATTTTGCAAAAGATATATAAGCAGCGTTTCAAATTTTAATATCTTATTAGGGATTGCATGTTTTTATTTGTAAATTACCATGTTCCTGAAAGGGACATGAAATCCAAAAATGTTCTTTCATGATTCTGATAGAGAATGTCATTTTTAAAAAGATTCCAACTTCCCTTATAAAATTTGCTGCATTTTCTTGTTGTTCTTTATTGAAGAGATATATAGATAGGTAGCGTGCACATTTGTGGGACACAACATGACAGGAAATAGGGCTGCCATCCATGGCCAGACTGTTATCCGACAACATTTGCCAGACGGACATTTGTGCAATGGATAATAATTCGACAGACAAATGTCCGTCGGATAACAGTCCAAATGTGTCCGATTCTACTCCCGCTCCACTCCACATCAACCCATCACAGTCTCAATCTAATGTCATGCCATATAGTGAATCTTTATTTAAAATATTACAAAAAGCCCAAACATAAAACAATTAAATTAGCTTATATTTTTAACATTTTTTTATAATATATTAACTTACATATTTATTCTTTTTTATAATATATTAACTTATAATTATATTTACGGGGAAGGTAATAGGATATGTATTGCACAGTGTGGGGGGTGGGACCAGTAGTTAGGTTCCCAGAGGCGGTTGCGGCGCCCAAGGCACTGATTATAACAAAACACTCTGGAGCGTATCTGCCTTTGGCCGAATGTTCTTGTATAATGAGGCTTTACCATCTGATAGTTAGTAGCGTACATGGGCCCGCGATTTAAGAGAAATAAATGCCAGCCAATTGTGACTGTCGGTCATTTCTCCACTCTGAATATAGTCTCTCGGACATACTGTATGTCTGACCGACAAATTTGCTTCGCCATTCTGTCTGAAAACCCTGCCATCTAGTGCTCTTGCTAATATATAAAATTGTTGCAAAACTGCTGCCATATAGTACAGCAGACTCCTGAACGTACCTTTTTTGCTTTTCAAGAAAGGATAACAAGAAAACGAAGACAATATGATAATAGAAGTAAATAGAAAAGTTGCCTAAAATTCTATTCTCTTTCTGAAGCATGAAAGAAAACATTTGAGTTTTATGTTCCTTTAAATATGAGATGTAACATTTACATTGAATATGTTTCTTTTACATAATTCGATTTGTATGGTTACATATAAATTAGCATTTTGCATTGGGTTTAACACCTATTTAGGTACATACTGTTTATAGGAGTCTTGATGCCCTGTGTTTCCGGCTGCTCCATAACCTGTCTGCGTGCTCTGAGGCGGCAGACAGAAATCAACCCGATCGAATACGATCAGGTTGATTGACTCCCCCTGCTAGCGGCCGATTGGTTCACAAGAACTGCTGGTGTGATGATAAATGCAGAGAGCGTATGCTGTGGGCATTTATCGATGCGCAGCAGACATGATCCGCTATATCGGATCGTGTCCGCTCGCACAATCATAAATATGCCCCATTATGTGTAATACAAATAGGATTTTTACAACATATATTCAATGCTCTTTAGAAATGCTTAGTCTATTGCACACGTTTGTGTATGCATCTCGTTATCTCTTACAGAAATGTAGGTTTCTCCTGTTACTGAGATACACAGCTCACAATGTAGATCATGAACCTTGTAGCATTGATGGATTGTTTTAGATCATCTCAGCTCAGCCCAGAGTCCCAATAGTAAAACAAATTTATATAGAAGCTGAAGCTGCAAAAGTCACTTCTCTTGTTTAGTTCCAAGAAAGTGAATCGGTGACACCAAATCCAGTAAAGTAAACAATGGCTTTGATACAAAAAAGAAACATTCCTGGCACTCCAGGGGCAAGTTAGTTAAAAACGAATTTTTATTCAAAAACACGTAAAAATACAAACATGTGGGGTGAGGCCCCAACGCGTTTTGCGCTTGCTCTTAGCACTCACTCATAGGTACAATCATATGGCAGCATTATTATTTATCACACATCAACAATTAAAAAAACAATTGTAATGCTATTATTAAAAAAATGCTGGAGGATAATGTTGGAAAGTCACTTAATTCTATCTTTACCTTCAGCAAATGTAATGAGTGACAGTTGTTACAAAGCTCTCCTCAACCATAGAGGTCGGAGTGAGCTTATTACAGTGGAGAGGATTCTGCTGTCTCCAAATGCAGCTGCCAGCTACCTGCATGAGATATGTAGGGAACCCTGTAGGTTTTGTTGTTATTGTTGTTTTTTTGTTGTTGTTGAGGAACATATACGTTTTAAAGGGACAAGATTGTAAAAAAAATGCTTAAAGGGATATAAAACACTCTGTTTCATTATTGTAATAAAAAAGCAGTGGAATACACTTAAAGGGACATGAAACAATGTTTACATAACTGTCCAATTTATTCTTGTTATCAAATTTTCTTTGTTCTTGTTGTATTCTTAGTTGAAAGAGCAGTAATACACTACTGGGAGCTAGCTGAACACATCAGGTAAACCAATGACAAGAGGCATATATGTGCAGCTACCAATCAGCGGATAGCTCCCAGTAGTGCTTTGCTGTTCCTGAGCCTACCTAGGTATTCTTGTCAACAAAGGATAACAAGAAAACATATATAATAGAAGTAAATTGGAAAGTTTTGTGTTCTATCTGAATCATAAAAGAAAAAAATTTGAATTTCATATCCCTTTAATATAAATCATTGCAATATGTATAATTCATTTATTTAAATGGATTTTACCTTTTATAACTTTTTTAACCAGATGTTGCCCCTGTCGCCTGGCAGTAGGATTTGTAGGAGATAATCTCTCTGCTGGTTTTGTGTTCAGAGATTGATTTGTGACTGGTGCAGGTATCCGCCTGGCTGCTGGTGCACGGTTGTTGGCATAATCATAGGCCAGGCTATGGTTTTAGGCTTTCTCTCGAGCATCCAGTGTCTGGCCTAAGGACTCTGTGTCAGTAGGAACTGCTCTAAAATAATAAAATCCTCCAGGACCTCCTCATATGTTGTGATTTGCAGGCCCCCAGTCCCTTGCCGGAAAGCAGTCTGACGTTAATCAGCATATTCGGTACAGCTGTCCGATGTCATCAGGTGAGCCAATGACAAGATGCATATATGTGAAGCCACCAATCAATAGCTAGTTCCCAGCAGTGCCTTCCTTCTCCTAAGCCAACCTAGGTTTGCTTTTCAGCAAATGATACAAAAATAATGTGATCTAGTTTATCAAGGTAGATTTCATCTTTATTTGTTTGATCTGGAACATTTTTGAAGAGGTTCCTTCCCGGGGGAGCTTCTTCTGTGCAGCGAGAGGTGAACGATGAACAGATACTGCTCCATGAATTATAATGGCAAATCTAACGCAACTCACAGATGTGACGAGGATAAAACATAAATCATTTTGAATTCTGTCATTTGAGTTGTAATGTAGCAGTATGGTTTTTCTGCAAGATATTCGATTTCCAAATAAGTTTTAATAAATGCGGGCCTTTATCTGAAATAAAAAGTTAAATCCTAAAAGTTTCAAATTCGAATTTGAAAACAAATTTCAATACATTTGTTCTAATCAAATTTCAAATGTTTATATAACATTCTAACATTCTTTATCCAAATTTTCATTTTCAAATTCTTAATAACATTCGAAAATATTCGTTCGAATAATAGAATGCTTAAAGGGACAGTCAACACCAGATTTTTTGTTGTTTAAAAAGAAAGATACTCCCTTTATTACCCATTCCCCAGTTTTGCATATCCAACACAGTTATAATAATACACCTTTTACCTCTGTAATTATCTTGTATCTAAGCCTCTGCTGACTGCCCCCTTATTTCAGTTCTTTTGACAGACATGCAGTTTAGCCAATCAGTGCTCACTCCTAGGTCACTTTACGTGCATGAGCTCAATGTTATCTATATGAAACATGTGAACTAATGCCCTCTAGTGGTCAAAATGTATTCAGATTAGAGGCAGTCTTCAAGGTCTAAGAAATTAGCATATGAACCTCCTAGCTTTAGCTTTCAACTAAGAATACCAAGAGAACAAAGCAAAATTGGTGATAAAAGTAAATTGGGAAGTTGTTTAAAGTTGCATGCCCTATTTAAATCATGAAAGTTTTTTTTGGACTTGACTGTCCCTTTAACTATGTATTTTACATCCATATTTGATTTCTAATTAGTTTTATCTGAATCAAATTTTGTAATATTCGATTTTGTTTTCTAAATAGTATTTCTAGTCTACAACTGTGTTTTATAAATGTAATATACGAATCCAAATGTTGATAATAAATCGAATATACACATTTGGCAAGGTGTCTCCCAAATAAATAATAAGAGCTCTCTGTTGCGTAAAAGTTCTCAATGGAGGACGAAGTACACAGGGAAACCCCAATGTACTTTTAAAGGAATATGAAACTGAAATGTATTCTTTCATGATATAGATAGCGCATGGGATCTCATGTTCCTTTAAAATACATTTTATTTCTCTTGTTAAGTGTAGTCAGTCCACGGGTCATCCATTACTTATGGGATTATATCTCTTCCCCAACAGGAAGTTGCAAGAGGATCACCCAAGCAGAGCTGCTATATAGCTCCTCCCCTCACATGTCATATCCAGTCATTCTCTTGCAAGCTAACTAAAGATAGGTCGTTGTGAGAGGTCTGTGGTGTTTTTAAACTTAGTTTATTTCTTCAATCAAAAGTTTGTTATTTTAAATGGCACCGGAGTGTGCTTGTTTCTCAGGCAGCATTAGAAGAAGAATCTGCCTGCGTTTTCTATGATCTTAGCCGACGTAACTAAGATCCACTGGCTGTTCTCGCACATTCTGAGGAGTGAGGTAACTTCAGAAAAGGGGAATAGCATGCAGGGCCCCCCTGCAAACAAGGTATGTGCAGTAAATTATTTTTCTAAGCAATGGAATTGACTGAGAAATTACTGCTGATACCAATGTAATGTAAGTTCAGCCTTAAATGCAGTGGTAGCGACTGGTATTAGGCTGAGGAGTGTGTGTACACTGAAGTATTTTTCTAGGGAATGGAATTTGACTCAGAAAATACTGTTAATACTGAAGTAATGTGTGAGCCTTAACTGCAGTAAAAGCGACTGGTAGCAGGCTTATTAATAACACTTCATAACTTTTAAAATGTATGTTCAAAACGTTTACTGGCATGTTAATCGTTTTTTGTGAGGTACTTGGTGATAAAACTTATTGGGGCATGATTTTTCCACATGGCTAACTTTTGTTTCTGCATAGAAACAGTTAACTGAGCTTCCCCACTGTTGTAATATGAGTGGGAGGGGCCTATTTTAGCGCTTTTTTTGCTCAGTAAAAATTCAGTCACAATCTTCCTACTTCATCCTCCATGATCCAGGACGTCTCTAGAGAGCTCAGGGGTCTTCAAAATTCATTTTGAGGGAGGTAATCAGTCACAGCAGACCTGTGACAGTGTGTTTGACTGTGATAAAAACGTTAATTATTAAATTGTTATCCGTTTTTGGGTATTAAGGGGTTAATCATCCATTTGCTGGTGGGTGCAATCATTTGCTAACTTAATACATTTACTGTGAAAATTTGGTTGCTATAACTAATTTGGTTCATTGTTATTTCAACTGTGACAGCTTTTCGTGCTTCTTAAAGTCACATTAGCGTTTTTTATATTGCTTGTAAATTTATTTGAAGAGTATTTTCCAAGCTTGCTAGTCTCATTGCTAGTCTGTTTAAACATGTCTGACACAGATGAATCTGTTTGTTCACTATGTATGAAGGCCAATGTGGAGCCCCATAGAAGGTTGTGTACTAAATGCATTGATGTAACTTTAAATAAAAGTCAGTCTTTACATGCAAAGAAATTATCACCACACAACGAGGGGGAAGTTATGCCGACTAACTCTCCTCACGTGTCAGTACCTTCGCCTCCCGCTCAGGAGGTGCTTGATTTTGTGGCGCCAAGTACATCAGGGAGGCCCTTACAAATCACTTTGCAAGACATGGCTACTGTTATGACAGAAGTATTATCTAAATTGCCAGAATTAAGAGGCAAGCGTGATAGCTCTGGGTTAAGGACAGAGTGAGCTGATGATGTGAGAGCCATGTCCGATACTGCGTCACAATTTGCAGAACATGAAGACGGAGAGCTTCATTCTGTGGGTGACGGATCTGATCCAGGGAGACTGGATTCAGAGATTTCTAATTTTAAATTTAAGCTTGAGAACCTCCGCATATTGCTAGGGGAGGTATTAGCGGCTCTGAATGATTGTAACACGGTTGCAATTCCAGAAAAATTATGTAGGTTGGATAGATACTATGCGGTACCGGTGTGTACTGACGTGTTTCCTATACCTAAAAGGCTTACAGAGATTATTAGCAAGGAGTGGGATAGACCCGGTGTGCCTTTTTCCCCTCCTCCCATATTTAGGAAAATGTTTCCTATAGACCCCACCACACGAGACTTATGGCAGACGGTCCCTAAGGTGGAGGGAGCGGTTTCTACTTTAGCTAAGCGTACCACTATCCCGGTGGAGGATAGTTGTGCCTTTTCAGATCCAATGGATAAAAAATTAGAAGGTTACCTTAAGAAAATGTTTGTTCAACAAGGTTTTATCTTACAGCCCCTTGCATGCATTGCGCCTGTCACTGCTGCGGCGGCATTCTGGTTTGAGTCTCTGGAAGAGGCCATTCGCACAGCTCCATTGGATGAAATTATGAACAAGCTTAAAGCACTTAAGCTAGCTAACGCATTTGTTTCTGATGCCGTCGTACATTTAACCAAACTTACGGCTAAGAACTCCGGATTCGCCATCCAAGCGCGCAGAGCGCTATGGCTTAAATCCTGGTCAGCTGACGTGACTTCTAAATCTAAATTGCTTAATATTCCTTTCAAAGGGCAGACCTTATTCGGGCCCGGCTTGAAAGAAATTATCGCTGACATTACGGGAGGTAAGGGCCATGCTCTACCTCAGGACAGGGCCAAATCAAAGGCCAAACAGTCTAATTTTCGTGCCTTTAGTAACCTCAAGGCAGGAGCAGCATCAACTTCCTCCGCTCCAAAACAGGAAGGATCTGTTGCTCGTTACAGACAGGGCTGGAAAACTAACCAGTCCTGGAACAAGGGCAAGCAGGCCAGAAAACCTGCTGCTGCCCCTAAGACAGCATGAAGAGAGGGCCCCCTATCCGGAAACGGATCTAGTGGGGGGCAGACTATCTCTCTTCGCCCAGGCTTGGGCAAGAGATGTCCAGGATCCCTGGGCGTTGGAGATCATATCTCAGGGATATCTTCTGGACTTCAAAGCTTCTCCTCCACAAGGGAGATTTCATCTTTCAAGGTTATCAGCAAACCAAATAAAGAAAGAGGCGTTTCTACGCTGTGTACAAGACCTCTTACTAATGGGGGTGATCCACCCAGTTCCGCGGTCGGAACACGGGCAGGGATTCTATTCAAATCTGTTTGTGGTTCCCAAGAAAGAGGGAACCTTCAGACCAATCTTGGACTTAAAGATCCTAAACAAATTCCTAAGAGTTCCATCATTCAAAATGGAAACTATTTGAACCATCCTACCCATGATCCAAGAGGGTCAGTACATGACCACTGTGGACTTAAAGGATGCCTACCTTCACATACCGATTCACAAGGATCATTATCGGTACCTAAGATTTGCCTTCCTAGACAGGCATTACCAGTTTGTAGCTCTTCCCTTCGGGTTAGCTACGGCTCCAAGAATCTTTACAAAGGTTCTGGGCTCACTTCTGGCGGTACTAAGACCGCGAGGCATAGCGGTGGCTCCGTACCTAGACGACATTCTGATACAAGCGTCAAGTTTTCAAACTGCCAAGTCTCATACAGAGATAGTTCTGGCATTTCTGAGGTCGCATGGGTGGAAGGTGAACGTGGAAAAGAGTTCTCTATTACCACTCACAAGGGTTCCCTTCCTAGGGACTCTTATAGATTCTGTAGAGATGAAAATTTACCTGACGGAGGCCAGGTTATCAAAACTTCTAAATGCTTGCCGTGCCCTTCATTCCATTCCACACCCGTCAGTAGCTCAGTGCATGGAAGTAATCGGCTTAATGGTAGCGGCAATGGACATAGTACCATTTGCGCGACTGCATCTCAGACCGCTGCAATTGTGCATGCTAAGTCAGTGGAATGGGGATTATTCAGATTTGTCCCCTCTACTAAATCTGGACCAAGAGACCAGAGATTCTCTTCTATGGTGGCTTTCTCGGCCCCACCTGTCCAAGGGGATGACCTTTCGCAGGCCAGATTGGACGATTGTAACAACAGACGCCAGCCTTCTAGGTTGGGGCGCAGTCTGGAATTCCCTGAAGGCTCAGGGATCATGGACTCAGGAGGAGAAACTCCTCCCAATAAATATTCTGGAGTTAAGAGCAATATTCAATGCTCTTCTAGCTTGGCCTCAGTTAGCAACTCTGAGGTTCATCAGATTTCAGTCGGACAACATCACGACTGTGGCTTACATCAATCATCAAGGGGGAACCAGGAGTTCCCTAGCGATGTTGGAAGTCTCAAAGATAATTCACTGGGCAGAGTCTCACTCTTGCCACCTGTCAGCAATCTACATCCCAGGCGTGGAGAACTGGGAGGCGGATTTTCTAAGCCGCCAGACTTTTCATCCGGGGGAGTGGGAACTTCATCCGGAGGTCTTCGCTCAACTGATTCATCGTTGGGGCAAACCAGATCTGGATCTCATGGCGTCTCGCCAGAACGCCAAGCTTCCTCATTACGGATCCAGGTCCAGGGACCCGGGAGCGGCACTGATAGATGCTCTAGCAGCCCCTTGGGTTTTCAAGATGGCTTATGTGTTTCCACCGTTTCCGCTGCTGCCTCGACTGATTGCCAAGATCAAACAGGAGAGAGCATCAGTGATTCTGATAGCGCCTGCGTGGCCACGCAGGACCTGGTATGCAGACCTAGTGGACATGTCGTCCTGTCCACCATGGTCTCTGCCTCTGAGGCAGGACCTTCTAATTCAGGGTCCTTTCAACCATCCAAATCTAATTTCTCTGAGGCTGACTGCATGGAGATTGAACGCTTGATTCTATCAAAGCGTGGCTTCTCGGAGTCGGTTATTGATACCTTAATACAGGCTAGGAAACCTGTTACCAGAAGAATTTACCAAAAGATATGGTGTAAATATTTGTATTGGTGCGAATCCAAGAGTTACTCATGGAGTAAGGTTAGGATTCCTAGGATATTGTCTTTTCTACAAGAGGGTTTAAAAAAGTGCTTATCCGCTAGTTCGTTAAAAGGACAGATTTCTGCTCTGTCTATTCTTCTACACAAGCGTCTGGCAGAAATTCCAGACGTTCAGGCTTTTTATCAGGCTTTGGCTAGGATTAAGCCTGTGTTTAAGACTGTTGCTCCGCCGTGGAGCTTAAACTTAGTTCTTAACGTCCTGCAAGGCGTTCCATTTGAACCCCTTCATTCCATTGATATTAAGCTGTTATCTTGGAAAGTTCTGTTTTTGATGGCTATTTCCTCGGCTCGAAGAGTCTCTGAGTTATCTGCCTTACATTGTGATTCTCCTTATCTGATTTTTCATTCAGACAAGGTAGTTCTGCGTACTAAACCTGGGTTCTTACCTAAGGTAGTTTCTAACAGGAATATCAATCAAGAGATTGTTGTTCCATCATTGTGTCCTAACCCTTCTTCAAAGAAGGAACGACTTTTGCATAATCTGGACGTAGTCCGTGCCCTGAAGTTCTATTTGCAGGCAACTAAAGATTTTCATCAAACTTCTTCCCTGTTTGTTGTTTACTCTGGACAGAGGAGAGGTCAAAAGGCTTCGGCTACCTCTCTCTCTTTTTGGCTTCGTAGCATAATACGTTTAGCCTATGAGACTGCTGGACAGCAGCCTCCTGAAAGAATTACAGCTCATTCTACTAGAGCTGTGGCTTCCACCTGGGCCTTTAAAAATGAGGCTTCTGTTGAACAGATTTGCAAGGCTGCGACTTGGTCTTCACTTCACACTTTTTCAAAGTTTTACAAATTTGACACTTTTGCTTCTTCGGAGGCTATTTTTGGGAGAAAGGTACTTCAGGCAGTGGTTCCCTCCGTTTAAAGTTCCTGCCTTGTCCCTCCCTTCATCCGTGTACTTTAGCTTTGGTATTAGTATCCCATAAGTAATGGATGACCCGTGGACTGACTACACTTAACAAGAGAAAACATAATTTATGCTTACCTGATAAATTTATTTCTCTTGTAGTGTAGTCAGTCCACGGCCCGCCCTGTCTTTTAAGGCAGATCTAAATTTTTAATTAAACTCCAGTCACCACTGCACCCTATGGTTTCTCCTTTCTCGTCTTGTTTCGGTCGAATAACTGGATATGACATGTGAGGGGAGGAGCTATATAGCAGCTCTGCTTGGGTGATCCTCTTGCAACTTCCTGTTGGGGAAGAGATATAATCCCATAAGTAATGGATGACCCGTGGACTGACTACACTACAAGAGAAATAAATTTATCAGGTAAGCATAAATTATGTTTTTTTCTATTTGTGGAGAAGTGTTTTCTTCTCTCTCGCTCAACATCAATAATAAAAACTATATAATCGAGGACCAGAATCAACAAAATAAAACAAGCAAGTCTGTGGGATTTTTTATAATTAAACTGAGGGATTTCCAGGGTATGGTCCAAGATGTACAGTTTGGAAATAGAAATCTTGTCTGGGCCATCCACAAATATACGATGGCAGTACTCACTCTGCGTGTTCACTTAGTGGAGCCATCTGCATATCGTCAGGCTATGACTACAACTGTAAGCCGAAATGCGTAAGCCAGTTCTTATTCCACCTCAGCTTCAGCTTTAAATGTCAGCTTTGTTATTTTAATTATATGAAATTTGGAAGTTTTATACAAATGCAGCAAAGAACATGTTACCTGTGATTTGTGTTCAAATTAAAAAGAAAGCCAAGACAATGGGACTTCATGGTCCAAACACCAATTTTAACATCTGTAAATGACCAAGGCTTGCTTATGAAGTAAATATAACACATTCTATAGGGTAGCTCCTATCCCTGGGAAAAAGGGAGAAAAGAGGGAAGGAAAAACAGAAGAGGAAGATGGAATTACAGTGAAAAAGTTAGTGCTGGCCCTTCCCGTGGCAGCATCTCCAACAAAGGTGTCATCCTTGTATCTGGGATTCTCAACCCACCACCTATTTCATTTATCACATCAAGAAGTCTCTCCAGTAGCTCCACCCAAGACACCTATTTAACACAGTATAAATCTAGAGCATCTCTAGAGACATATACACATATTTCTCCATTTTGTAGACAGATTTATTTTCTTCAGACAGATTTTGCTAAGTGTAGGTGTCTGATTTGAGCCAGTATTTGGTGCGGCAGGACTTCAAAGATAAGATATTTATATATAACCAATATTTTCCAAGTTCTTCGCAAGAAATACAAACCCAAGTGGAATAAGGCTGTTGCAGGACCTCTCTGCATTCAGACTCTGCGTTCATACTCCAAAGTGCAAGAAAAGGTCAAACAAATCTTTTAACTTGGTGCAGCTTAACCAAGATGTGTAGGTCAGATTCTATAGAGTACATTGTCACTAGCACAGTGGGGGATATCTGGCAGAAACTTTGTGCAAATGGTTTGGACCCAGATGACAGACGAGATAATTTTATAGTATAACACAAATATTGTGACACAGTGTAGTGAGTTTTTTTGTGAAAAGAACAATTTTGTACCACTTGGAAAAAGTTGATTTGTAGAGTCATGTCTTTCTCCCATACCAGTGTCTGTTCCAATCATCTAGAGATCCTGAAGGAGGATACTGTAATGAAAAGACAACAGACAAATGAAGATCTATCCAACGTGCATCCTTTTATCCCACAGTGGTCAGATGGGAACCCACATAAGGTGAGGAAGCCATATTGGGGCCTATCTATCAAGTTCCGAATGGAGCTTGATGCCCCGTGTTTCTGGCGAGCCTGCGGGCTCACCAGAAACAGCAGTTATGAAGCAGCGGTCACAAAGACCGCTGCTCCATAACCTGTCCGCCTGCTCTGAGCAGGCGGACAGACATCGGCGGAAATCAACACGATCGAGTACGATCGGGTTGATTGACACCCCCTGCTGGCGTCCCATTGGCCGCGAGTCTGCAGGGTGCGGCGTTGCACCAGCAGCTCTTGTGAGCTGCTGGTGCAAAGCTGAATACGGCGAGCATATTGCTCGCCGTATTCAGCAAGGTCTGGTGGACCTGATCTGCACTGTCGGTTCAGGTCCGCCAGACTTTCTTAAATAGGGGCCATAGTCTTATGTAGGCAAAGTGGGTAAAAACATACTTTATCATGTTTCCCTTTAATTAACTCTTTATTCTCAGTAAAAAATAATAAAC
Source organism: Bombina bombina (assembly GCF_027579735.1). Taxonomy (NCBI): domain Eukaryota; kingdom Metazoa; phylum Chordata; class Amphibia; order Anura; family Bombinatoridae; genus Bombina; species Bombina bombina. The sequence continues at coordinate 1,098,820,517 of NC_069504.1, read as the reverse complement.
ACAATCTGTTATCATATGAAGAGAAGACTGTCTCTTCTAAAAAGCTGTAATTTTGCTGGAGTTTCAACCCCCACAATGTCCTTGTAATTATATGAACACCGTAAGAAGCAGTTTGTTTGTTTAGAGATCTCCGATGTGTCAGTATAATTTGCATAAGATTTTTCCCTTTCAATTTATATTCCGATGGCAGCTGTACTGATTTGTTTACACTATAATTGGATATATGAATTTTAATGTATTTTTTTACTGTTTCCACATATTTATTTGATTCATCAGTTTTACCGACTGACTAAGATCATGTGTAAATCTCTCAACAGATGTATTACTATTCTGCCGACAAATGTTCCTTCTGTATCACAGATAAAAAAAGTACAAATAACTCAAGTTAGGCACGTAAGACTATAAATAACCGTTTTAGCCTGTAATCTTGGTATCCAAGAAGTTTTTCAATAAAGGAAAAAAAAATCCACTCAGTTATTTTCAGGTCCAGAATAAATCGGCACATATGTTACTCAGCACTATGGGATTTTTGGGCACTACACATACAAATGATGATAATAAAAGTATGTTACATAAGAGAGGCATATAACTTTATAGCGCACTTTATTTAATCATTAGAATTTAGAGTTGATATTCACTATTTTGTATCTTGTATTACTAATTTCAATAAATGTGTATTGCTTCTACCTTTATGAAGAGGTCACCAGGCACGCCAAGCACAAGTAGTTATTACTTTCTCCTGTTAAGTGTAGTCAGTCCACGGGTCATCATTACTTATGGGATATTAACTCCTCCCCAACAGGAAGTGCAAGAGGATCACCCAAGCAGAGCTGCTATATAGCTCCTCCCCTCTACGTCACACCCAGTCATTCTCTTGCACCCAACTAATAGATAGGATGTGTGAGAGGACTGTGGTGATTAAACTTAGTTTTTTATATCTTCAATCAAAAGTTTGTTATTTTAAACGACACCGGAGTGTGTTGTTTCCTTCTCAGGCAGAATTTGAAGAAGAATCTACCTGAGTTTTTGTATATGATCTTAGCGGACGTAACTAAGATCCGTTTGCTGTTCTCGGCCATTCTGAGGAGTAAGGTAACTTCAGATCAGGGGACAGCGGGCAGGTTCACCTGCAAAGAGGTATGTTGCAGTATATTATTTTCTAAGGAATGGAATTGACTTTGAAAATACTGCTAATACCGATATAATGTAAGTACAGCCTTAAATGCAGTAGTAGCAACTGGTATCAGGCTGACATGTATATATGTTTACACTTAAGTATTTCTGGGGAATGGCACTTCACTGGGAAAATACTGTATGCATATAACTTTTAGCCTAACTTGCAGTGTGAGCGACTAGCAGCAGGCTTTTTAATGACATTTCATATATTAGATTTTAAACGTTTACTGGCATGTTAAATCGTTTAATTATCTGAGGTACTTGGTGAAAATTGTTTTGGGCTTTATTTTCCACATGGCTGTCGTTGTTTTAAATTAAAACAGTTTACTGAGCTTCCCTCACTGTTGTAGTGTGAGTGGGAGGGGCCTATTTTGGCGCTTTTACTACGCATCAGAAATTCAGTCACAGTCTGTCTTTTTCTCCCTGCATGATCCAGGACGTCTCCACAGAGCTCAGGGGTCTTCAAAACTAGTTTTGAGGGAGGTAATCACTCACAGCAGACCTGTGAGACTGTGCTTGACTGTGATAAAAACACTTATATTGTCAATTGTTATACGTTTTTTTCTGATATTAAGGGTTAATCATCCATTGCTAATGTGTGCAATCCTTTGCTAAATTTGGTTTATATAACTAATCCGGTTCATTTTTATTCAACTGTGTCAGTTTTTTGTGTGCTTCTTAAAGGCACAGTAACGTTTTTACATATTGCTTGTAAATTTAGTTGAAAAGTATTTCCAAGCTTGCTAGTCTAATTGCTAGTTTGTTTAAACATGTCTGACACAGAGGAAACTCTTTGTGCAATATGTTCAAAAGCCAAGGTGGAGCCCAATAGAAATTTATGTACTAATTGCATTGATGCTACTTTAAATAAAAGTAAATCTGTACATGTTAAGCAACATTCACCAGACAACGAGGGGGAAGTTATGCCGACTAACTTGCCTCACGTGTCAGTACCTGCATCTCCCGCTCAGGAGGTGCGTGATATTGTAACGCCAAGTACATCAGGGCGGCCATTACAAATCACTTTACAAGACATGGCTACTGTTATGACTGAAGTTTTGTCTAAATTGCCAGAACTTAGAGGTAAACGAGATCACTCTGGGATGAGAACAGAGTATACTGATAATGCTAGGGCCATGTCTGATACTGCGTCACAATATGCAGAGCATGAGGACGGAGAGCTTCATTCTGCGGGTGACGGATCTGATCCAAATAAATTGGATTCAGACATTTCAAATTTTAAGTTTAAGCTGGAAAACCTCCGTGTATTGCTAGGGGAGGTGTTAGCGGCTCTGAATGATTGTAACACAGTTGCAATCCCAGAGAAAATGTGTAGGTTGGATAAATATTTTGCGGTACCGACGAGTACTGACGTTTTTCCTATACCTAAGAGACTTACTGAAATTATTACTAAGGAGTGGGACAGACCCGGTGTGCCTTTCTCACCCCCTCCTATATTTAGAAAAATGTTTCCAATAGACGCCACCACACGGGACTTATGGCAAACGGTCCCTAAGGTGGAGGGAGCAGTTTCTACTTTAGCTAAGCGTACCACTATCCCGGTGGAGGATAGCTGTGCCTTTTCAGATCCAATGGATAAAAAGTTAGAGGGTTACCTTAAGAAAATGTTTGTTCAACAAGGTTTTATATTACAACCCCTTGCATGCATTGCGCCTGTCACGGCTGCGGCAGCATTTTGGTTTGAGTCTCTGGAAGAGACCCTTGACTCAGCGACATTAGATGAGATTTCACTTAAGCTTAAAACCCTTAAGCTAGCTAATTCATTTATTTCTGATGCCGTAGTACATTTAACTAAACTTACGGCTAAGAATTCCGGATTCGCCATTCAGGCGCGCAGAGCGCTGTGGCTAAAATCCTGGTCAGCTGATGTAACTTCTAAATCGAAACTACTTAACATACCTTTCAAGGGGCAGACGTTATTCGGGCCCGGTTTGAAAGAAATTATCACTGATATTACGGGAGGTAAAGGCCATGCCCTGCCTCAAGACAGAGCCAAACCCAGGGCTAGACAGTCTAATTTTCGTGCCTTTCGTAATTTCAAGGCAGGAGCAGCTTCAACTTCCTCTGCTCCAAAGCAGGAAGGAGCTGTTGCTCGCTACAGACAAGGTTGGAAACCTAACCAGGCCTGGAACAAGGGCAAGCAGGCCAGAAAGCCTGCTGCTGCCCCTAAGACAGCATGAAGTGAGGGCCCCCGATCCGGTAACGGATCTAGTGGGGGGCAGACTCTCTCTCTTCGCCCAGGCTTGGGCAAGAGATGTCCAGGATCCCTGGGCGTTGGAGATCATATCTCAGGGATATCTTCTGGACTTCAAAGCTTCTCCTCCACAAGGGAGATTTCACCTTTCAAGGTTGTTAACAAACCAGATAAAGAAAGAGGCATTTCTACACTGTGTACAAGACCTTTTACTAATGGGAGTGATCCATCCAGTTCCGCGGTCGGAACACGGTCAAGGGTTTTACTCAAATCTGTTTGTGGTTCCCAAAAAAGAGGGAACCTTCAGACCAATATTGGATTTAAAGATTCTAAACAAATTCCTAAGAGTTCCATCATTCAAGATGGAAACTATTCGGACAATCTTACCCATGATCCAAAGAGGTCAGTACATGACCACAGTGGATTTAAAGGATGCTTACCTTCACATACCGATTCACAGAGAACATTACCGGTATCTAAGGTTTGCCTTCCTAGACAAGCATTACCAGTTTGTAGCTCTTCCCTTCGGGTTGGCTACGGCTCCAAGAATCTTTACAAAGGTTCTGGGCTCTCTTCTGGCGGTACTAAGACCGCGAGGAATTTCGGTAGCTCCGTACCTAGACGACATCCTGATACAAGCGTCAAGCTTTCAAACTGCCAAGTCTCATACAGAGTTAGTACTGGCATTTCTAAGATCACATGGGTGGAAAGTAAACGAGGAGAAGAGTTCTCTCTTACCACTCACAAGAGTTCCCTTCTTGGGGACTCTTATAGATTCTGTAGAAATGAAAATTTACCTGACAGAGGACAGGTTAACAAAGCTTCTAAATGCTTGCTGTGCCCTTCATTCCATTCAACACCCGTCAGTGGCTCAATGCATGGAGGTAATCGGCTTAATGGTAGCGGCAATGGACATAGTACCTTTTGCACGCCTGCACCTCAGACCGCTGCAATTGTGCATGCTAAGTCAGTGGAATGGGGATTACTCAGATTTGTCCCCTACGCTGAATCTGGATCAGGAGACCAGAGATTCTCTTCTATGGTGGCTTTCTCGGCCACATCTGTCCAGGGGGATGCCCTTCAGCAGGCCAGACTGGACAATTGTAACTACAGACGCCAGCCTTCTAGGTTGGGGCGCTGTCTGGAATTCCCTGAAGGCTCAGGGATCATGGACTCAAGAGGAGGGTCTCCTTCCAATAAACATTCTGGAATTGAGAGCAGTTCTCAATGCCCTTCTGGCTTGGCCTCAGTTAGCAACTCTGAGGTTTATCAGGTTTCAGTCGGACAACATCACGACTGTGGCTTACATCAACCATCAGGGAGGGACAAGAAGTTCCTTAGCGATGATGGAAGTATCAAAGATAATTCGCTGGGCAGAGTCTCACTCTTGCCACCTGTCAGCGATCCACATCCCAGGAGTGGACAACTGGGAGGCGGATTTCCTAAGTCGCCAGACTTTTCATCCGGGGGAGTGGGAACTTCATCCGGAGGTCTTTGCCCAAATACTTCGACGTTGGGGCAAACCAGACATGGATCTCATGGCGTCTCGCCGGAACGCCAAGCTTCCTCGTTACGGGTCCAGGTCCAGGGACCCGGGAGCGGTCCTGATAGATGCCTTGACAGCACCTTGGACCTTCAGGATGGCTTATGTGTTTCCACCCTTCCCGATGCTTCCTCGTTTGATTGCCAGGATCAAACAGGAAAAAGCATCAGTGATTCTAATAGCGCCTGCGTGGCCACGCAGGACCTGGTATGCAGATCTAGTGGACATGTCATCCTGTCCACCTTGGTCTCTGCCTCTGAGACAGGACCTTCTAATTCAGGGTCCTTTCAAACATCAAAATCTAATTTCTCTGAAGCTGACTGCATGGAAATTGAACGCTTAATTTTATCAAAGCGTGGATTTTCGGAGCCAGTAATTGATACCTTAATACAGGCTAGGAAACCTGTTACCAGGAAAATTTACCATAAGATATGACGTAAATACTTACACTGGTGCGAATCCAAGGGTTACTCATGGAGTAAGGTTAGGATTCCTAGGATATTGTCTTTTCTACAAGAAGGTTTAGAAAAGGGTTTATCTGCTAGTTCGTTAAAGGGACAGATCTCAGCTCTGTCCATCCTTTTACACAAGCGTCTGTCAGAAGTTCCAGACGTTCAGGCTTTTTGTCAGGCTTTGGCCAGGATTAAGCCTGTGTTTAAATCTGTTGCTCCGCCGTGGAGCTTAAACTTAGTTCTTAACGTTTTACAGGGTGTTCCGTTTGAACCCCTTCACTCCATTGATATCAAGCTGTTATCTTGGAAAGTTCTGTTTTTAATGGCTATCTCCTCGGCTCGTAGAGTCTCTGAATTATCAGCCTTACATTGTGATTCTCCGTATCTGATTTTTCATTCAGATAAGGTAGTTCTGCGTACTAAACCTGGGTTCTTACCTAAGGTAGTCACTAACAAGAATATCAATCAAGAGATTGTTGTTCCATCATTGTGTCCTAATCCTTCTTCAAAGAAGGAACGACTTCTGCACAATCTAGATGTAGTCCATGCCCTGAAATTTTATTTACAGGCAACTAAAGATTTTCGACAAACTTCTTCCCTGTTTGTCGTTTATTCTGGACAGAGGAGAGGTCAAAAAGCATCTGCTACCTCTCTATCCTTTTGGCTTCGTAGCATAATACGCTTAGCCTATGAGACTGCTGGACAGCAACCTCCTGAAAGGATTACAGCTCATTCTACTAGAGCTGTGGCTTCCACTTGGGCCTTTAAGAACGAGGCCTCTGTTGAACAGATTTGCAAGGCTGCAACTTGGTCTTCTCTTCATACTTTTTCCAAATTTTACAAATTTGACACTTTTGCTTCTTCGGAGGCTGTTTTTGGGAGAAAGGTTCTTCAGGCAGTGGTTCCTTCCGTATAGAGATCCTGCCTGTCCCTCCCGTCATCCGTGTACTTAGCTTTGGTATTGGTATCCCATAAGTAATGATGACCTGTGGACTGACTACACTTAACAGGAGAAAACATAATTTATGCTTACCTGATAAATTCCTTTCTCCTGTAGTGTAGTCAGTCCACGGCCCGCCCTGTTTTTTAAGGCAGGTCTAAATTTTTTAATTATACTCCAGTCACCACTGCACCCTATAGTTTCTCCTTTCTCGTTTGGTTCTCGGTCGAATGACTGGGTGTGACGTAGAGGGGAGGAGCTATATAGCAGCTCTGCTTGGGTGATCCTCTTGCACTTCCTGTTGGGGAGGAGTTAATATCCCATAAGTAATGATGACCCGTCGACTGACTACACTACAGGAGAAAGGAATTTATCAGGTAAGCATAAATTATGTTTTTATTGAAAATCATCCATCAGTAACATTTATATTGGAATATACATGTAATGTAGCCAATAATAAATAGTAGTAATTTACTTATAATAAGTGAATGAACAAATAATAACGGCAGTAACTTTCTCACATATATAATTATTCGCTTATAAAAATATGAGTCATACTAATTAAAATTGAAAAAACAGGATGGAAGAGCGGGATAATGTAATCAGTAGTAGTTATTTATAAACATCATATCCCTGCCAAAATCTGTCCGCATTTGTGTTCTGAGGTCACAAGCATACAATGTACTGATATAGGACTATGAAGTGTATGTATGTATCTCTCTCTCTATCTATATGTCTACCTGTCTTTCTATCGATCTGTCTGTCTGTCTATCTATCTATCTTATCTATCTATCTATCTATCTATCTGCACACCAATAGATTAAGTTCACCAGACTGTTGAGTGTTTTTATTTTCTTTAAATCTGGCAGGCTTGCAGACACTCTCTGTGACAGGAAATGCTGACATTTTGAAGTAAATTGAGTATTTTGGAGTCAAGTGTTGTAGGAAAGCCATGTGATATATAATACTGGGGAGGGTAAGAGACAAGGGGTGATGAAGCTAGGCACCTCAATAGTGTTGCACAGTTTTGAACATGTGAAATTCGCCCCCCCCCCCTTTATACAATGAGACTTTGGTTTCATGTCCCTTTAAGCCCCTGATAAGCAAACATTTGTATTTTTCAATAAAAAAATTTGGTTTTATGTACCTTTAATATATCAGGCTCTTTATTTGCTGGGACTGCAATTCAGAGAACATACCAAAAAAAAAAATCCAGATTTACTGGGGCATTTCTGGATCTATTAACCTATTTTCTACAATCCATACTGCAGCAAAGATAAACAAATTACTATTTACCTCATAAAATGCCCCTTACCTAAAAGTTAAACATAAAAAACAAATCCTCAGTATATCTACATATATCGTTTTTCATTCCAGCAGCTCCAGCAAAACAGTTATCAGGTTAAACATACTGAGGCAATATTGCTGTCTAATTTCAGGTTGTGTAACATCTATATAAAGAGGGTGCTTTGTGATGTCCTGCTATACAGATACTGAAGGGTTAATAATTTAACCCTTACGTATTTTGCTACTTGCTGTAAAGTAATTCTTCCTATGCCAATGATGTGCTTGTGAGTAAGAGAGGTGATAAGGAGCTTGATGATTTAACTGCATTAAAGGCTAAAACAGAACAAAAAGAAGATGTTTTTATATATTACAGCAATTTTATTTTACACTATTGCTTGCAAAGGGATTAAACACATATTAAAGTCATCTCCAGTGCAGCAATGCACTACTGTGAGCAAGCTGAGCACATCTGGGGAGCCAACGACAAATGAGTGTAGCCACCAATCGCTAGTGATGCATTGCTGTTGCTAAGGATGTGTACATATTCTTTTCAACAAAGGTGCCTAAGAGAACAAACTAAATGTCATAGTAGTAGTGAATTTAAAAATGACATCCTCTATCTGAACAATTAAAGATTAAAATTGACTCTCTTATTACTTTAAGGAGTCAGATTGGCTCAATGATATTACTTGTATTTAATGAGCTTGCTTTGGGGGTCTGAGTGGGAGGAGCTATGCAAACCGTAAATGGTTATGGCTCTACTGCAAAGTGTCCCTTGAATTTTTGACAAATGTTGACAACTATGCTCTCACTTAACACACATTCACTTTTTGTTCAAATTAATAAAAAAATAAAAAAAATTTGATAGCAAACAAATTTGACCTTAATAACTGACTTTGAGCCATATTACGAGTGGAGCGTTAACGTTTGTGTGCAAACGATAAGGGGTTTATTGCGAGTATTTGCGCTCGTCTGGCTTATCGTTCAAATTATGAGTTGAAAGTAAACGTAATCGCTTGAGCGCAATCGTAGTTTGCGTTAGAATGATTACTGCAAATTCAGAGCTCTGGTTAATTGTTTTGCAAAAATAAAATTTGCACAAAACACATAAAAAATGCATTACAAAGTACAGTTACACTTGTACTAACAATAATAAAAATTATATAAAAAAATATTGCACACAAAAGTTATAAAGGCTCAAAAATATGAGGTCTCAGGTGTAAGATGAGAAAAAAAAAGCAGGCAAAGGGCTTTAACTTGGAGATACATACATATATAAATATGTATATGTATGTAAAGTATTTGTGTGTGTGTGTGTATATATGTATATATATTTGCAGGCAGATATACACATATAAACACATAAATACATATGTTCACATATATAGACATATATATATATATATATATATATATATATATATATTTATGCAATATTCATATTTGATAAAGGTTATTACTATGTATTTACTGTAAGTATTTGTCATTCCAATGTTCTATGTATTTGTAAATAGATATTCCTCTCTCTCTCTCTCTCTCTCTCTCTCTCTCTCTCTCTCTCTCTCTCTCTATATATATATATATATATATATATACATACATAGGTATAGATCCATACTGTACCAAAATACCATCAGATACATGTAGATATATATATTTAAATAGAAATAGAACACACTCTGTTATGTGAAGAACTTTGGAATTTGAGATATGTATATTTTCATGTCGGGTTAGCGCACATGAGAATATGCAATCAAGTTTGAGCGCGAGTTGGGTGTTTTTAGTTTTTTTTCCACTTTTTTTTTCTCCATTGACTTCTATTGGGGAATACGTGAACGAGCATGCAATATTCTAAGTTTTACAATAGTTGTACTTGTATGTTTGTGTCGTATACATCATAAGTCTCCTTACTCATATGTATGATTTATCTATAAGTGCTCCTTTTCTGCTTAAAGGGACACTCAATCAAAATTAAGCTTTCATGATTCAGATAGAGCATGCCATTTTAAACAACTTTCCAATTTACTTCCATTATCTAAATGTGCACAGTCTTTTTATATTTAAACTTTTTGAGTCACCAGCTCCCTCTGAGCATGTGCAAGAATAAGTGTGTATGCATTTGTGAATGGCTGATGGCTGTCACATGGTACGTGTATGCATTTGTGAATTGCTGATGGCTGTCACATGGTACAGGGGGAGTGGAAAAAGACATAACTTTTAAAATTGTCAGAAAAAAAATCTACTACTCATTTTAAGTTCAGACTAAGTGCTATTGCATTGTCTTGTTATCTTGCATTTGTTGGTTATGCAAATCTACTGTGTTGACTGGAAGTGTAGTGTGACATTAGGTACACATGATACCCTTTTGGATGTTTTTTAAGACGGTACTGTGTGAAAGTGGGCAGCCTCTGACGAAGTTGTGAGTTCCCCTACGAAACACATAAGGCCATGCCCACCGTCTAAATGCTACATTGCTTTGCTGCCCCCGAAGCCGGCTTTCGTGGGAGCAGACTGACAGCTTTGTTGCGTTCCTGTTCATTGTAGTATACCCACCTGTTTGGAGCAGTAAAAGAGACTTCATACAGAGGATATCCAGCCTTGAACTATCTGGGTAACAGTGTGCGTCTGTGTACGATATGATATTTGCTGGGACATCCTATCGGACTCTCTTGTGTGACTACATATGTTTTTTTATTCTTTAATCATACCTCATATTCATTTGAGGTTTATAAGTGTGAGTGTGCAATTGTCTTTGTAATACATTTTAGCATCATTTTTAATACCACACTTAGAGGAGTCTGCACCTTTTCTACCCCTATTATTATTGCAGTTCTATCCCGCATCCAGTGCTGTGTTATTAGAGCGTCTGCGACTCTGGTTACTGGTCTGACTAATTACCAGCTGATGTACATTGTTTCATATCGTAGTTGTTTATTCACAAACAATATTCTAAGTTCGGCTTTTTGTGCTCGTCAGGTTGGCACATGGGCGAAAACAGTTTACTTTCAACTCCTAATAAAAAAGCAACCCAACAAGCACAAAAAGCTAGAAATTACATGAAAAGGGGGCAAAATAAATTATGAACATATGTTACATACTTGTTTCATTACACATAACTAAACAATTTATATCAAAATATCAGGGTATTTACTGTCCCTTTCACTACGGTTAGTAGGTAATTCAGCATACTCTGTGTATGACAAATTAAGTGAGGATCAGGACAGAATTCCATACGTGGTCAATCACCTGTTTCCTGAGAGAATGTCTTCTTATCTAATTGTGTCAACCGCTAGTACACACACAAGTATACACTGCTCTCCTCATAACATGTTTTTTGCATTTTCATTAGATATTAAGCTCATTAGTAAAATATATTTTCCACGGACATAAAGGGTTTTACAAGATAGTTTTACAATATGCGCTGGAAATAGCCCAGGTCTTGCCAATTTTGGCAAGATCGCGCTATATATCTGCATGTTCCAGAAGTGAAGCATGGAGTAATAGAACAGATTTGCCACTTTCTCAATACTAGATGTGTACTACTTGAAAGCACTGTCTTGTGGAAAACAGAGCGCTCTGAAAACTTCACTAGGAAACTGGACTTCTATGTGTGACTGATTCAAATCCAACCGCGATTGAAACTGCTCGGAACAACTACACTGCTATTGGAAGTTGCAAGTCACGTGATTGTCACTGACCAGAGAGGAGGAAAAATACCCGGATGACAACACGCTAGAGAGGTACATTGTTAGGTAGCCGGATTGCAAGGTAATTGGCCAATTTTAAACCACAATTGTACTTAGCTGCTGGGAGACATTAAGACATTGCTATCTATTTGGTTGTTCGAGCCGTTAGCTGCAAAAGTAGTGATCGTGGTTAATCAGTACACAGAACTAACAGGGAAGACTATTCAGCGTTTCTTTGTGAAACTTTCCACATTTCACCTGCCTTTGCCATATTTGCCTTATTCGGGACTTAAGGGAAGACTTCCCAATATAGCTCTACTAGAGTATCAGCCAGTCATTATCTACTATCTTAAGAACAATATCATTTTTAGCATTTTTAGAATTGCAAACCACCATTGGTTATTTAATAATAAGATGTATCAATTGTGTTAATAAATTGTATTTATTGTATCAATTGCTAGTTGTTTAGTTTATACATATTTTAAATATATATTGTCTTTTTTATTTCTTGAGCCATTTCAGCTTATTTATTTCTTAGATCCTTCAATATTTTGCTTTTACACTTTCTCAATACTATAAAATGTATTGTAGTGTTTATTGTTCCTTTAATTGATTTCAATAACTGGTTAGTTGGCACAACGAGTTCCCTATAGAAGTAAAATATAAGTAAAACAATTATATAAGTAAAACAATTAAAACATCAAAATGTTGATGCTGACCAACATAGAGGCCTATTTAACAAATGTCTGTCGGACCTGATCCGACAGACATCACTGAATGCGGAGAGCAATACTCCAGCAGGGGGGTGTCAATCAACCCGATTGTACTCGATCGGGTTGAATTCCGCCGATTCCTGTCCTCCTCATCAGAGCAGGTGGTCTTTTAGACCGCTGCTACATAACTGCTGTTTCTGGCAAGTCTGCAGGCTCGCCAGAAACACGTGGCCTCAAGCTCCATTCGGAACTTGATAGATAGGCTCCATAGTGTTGACCATAAATCCATTTTGGTTGTGGTGACATTTTTGAATGTTAAGATTTGAAGTACCGGTTTCCCAAACTTTTGATAGAGTGGGATCACTTCCTGCTCTGTATTCTCTGGGTGAAAATAGGACAACGTCACTTGTATTTGTGTGTTTATGTGTCAGATATATATAGAAATATATAATAATAATAATAATAATCATAAAAAGTTCCATGTGAAGAACATATGTAAAATATGTGTTTGCATATCGCATTTTATGTTAAAGCACTTTGCCTTACCTTTTTTTCTAACACATGAGACCTCATATCTTTGGGCCCTTATAACTTTTGATTGCAGTTTTTTTTAATAATTTTTATCACAGTTATTATGAGTGTATTTGTACTTTTTATTGTATTTTTGATGTTTTTTTGTGACACATTTTATTTGAGCGTAACAGTTAACCAGAGCTTTGAGGTTGCGATAACCTGATGAGCGTTAAATTAAATTCCGCTCGAGCGAACTAGTTTACTTTCAACTTATAATACATGCGCTACTTGTGACGTGTGCAAACACCCGTGATAATCATCTTATCACCCGCGTGTAACAGTTAGCGCACCACTCTTAATCTTGCCCAATGTAGGGGGAAAGGGGACAAAAAAAAAAAAACAATAAGCACCATATAGGATTTGGGTTTTGATCAAGATCCTATCTCTAATTTGAAAGTGCTGTGTTCATCTGATGCAACCTCTGATCAACTTTACTAAGCAGAACTGTATAAAATAGTCTGAGTGATATAATAATAATAACTAGTATTTATATAGCGCCTTTCTCCCAGTGGGACTCAAAGCACTTACTCTCAGAATTCACCAAATCGGCAGCTGTTGTTATTATTACGCAATTCAATGGTACTCATTTTATCAACCTCGGAAGGATGAAGGGCTGAGTCTGCTCTGCCGGGATTTGAACCTGTGACCTTGGAACTTTTAAACAGGCTTTTTTGTAGTCAGGGCATTTACCAACTGAGCTACCTCACCGGCTGATATAATGGGGTGGATCAGGAATGTACTGAACATGTGAATATTTATTTAGCAAGAATGCATTATTTAATATTTTATTTCAGCTACAACTGTATTTCCATAATAGAACTAATGTCCATTTAATGTATTTAATATTGAGACGCTGGTAGCAATATTCACATGAATATCATGTTTATCATATCATGTTACTCAGGGTTTTAAAAATCCTTTCCTTTCAATATCACTTTCACCTGACCGGTGCATTTTAGCAAAAGTATCCATTTTCACATACACAGAGCCAGTAATAGAAAAAAAATTGATTTAAAAATTCATAAGCCTTTCTGACTAATTCCTATGTATTATAAGATTATAATAATCATGTTATAGCATCATATAATAAGGAATAGTCTAGTAAAAATTAAACTTTCATGATTGATATAGAGCAGCAACTTTGTAATTTACTCCTATTATACATTTTTCTTTGTTCTCTTGGTATTCTTATTTGAAAAAGCAGGAATGTAAGCATAGGAGCCAGCCCATTTTTGGTTCAGCACCTGTGTAGTACTTTCTGATTGGTGTCTAAATGTAGCCACCAATCAGCAAGCACTACTTAGGTGCTCAACCAAAAATGGGCCGGCTCCTAGGCTTACATTCAAATAAAGATATCAAGAGAATGAAGAAAATTTGATAATAGGAGTAAATTACAAAGTTGCTTAAAATTTCCTACTCTATCTGAACCATTAAAGTTTAATTTTGAGTAGACTAATACTTTAACTCAGGACCATTTAAAGAGATATAAAACAGTGTTCCTTTACCAAAAAACACATATGGTAAGTCAGAAAAAAAATTGTATAAAAAATAGCAAACAACTTCCTTGTTTTCTTGCAAAATGAGCATGTAGAATTACTCAGTTATTTCACTGCCCTCAGGGAGATGAGGGAGCTCTTCTGACATGGGCAATTCTGACTTCTTTTTTCTCCACAGAGCCCAAAAACACAGTCACCTGTGTTTCCCCTGTCAGCGATAAAGGTGCGAGGCTTGTTCCCACTTTCTACGCACTGAAATAATTTAACCCCCAACATGTAAACAAATTTTTAAAAAAAGATAGCTACAATGTAACTATTAGTTATATTGTAGCTAGCTTAGGGTTTATTTTACAGGTAAGTATTTAGTTTTAAATAGGAATAATTTAGGTAATGATAGTAATTTTTATTTAGATTTATTTTAATTATATTAAAGTTAGTGGTGTTAGGGTTAGGGTAAGACTTAGGGTTAGGTTTAGGGGTTTATATATTTATTTAGTGTTAGTGATGTGGGAGGCCAGAGGTTTAGGAGTTAATAAATTTAGTATAGTGGCGGCGGCGATATTGGGGGCGGCAGATTAGGGGTTAATATTTAACTAGTGTTTGCGATGCGGGAGTGCAGCGGTTTAGGGGTTAATATGTTTGCGATGCGGGAGAGCCTCGGTTTAGGGGTTCATAGGTAGTTTATGAGTGTTAGTGTACTTTTTAACACTTTAGTTATGAATTTTATGCTACAGCTTTGTAGCGTAAAACCCATAACTACTGACTTTAGATGGCGGTACGAATCTTGTACGGGCTGTACGGCTCACTTTTTGGCCTCCCAGGCAAAACTCGTAATACCAGGACTTTTTGAAAGGTGCGGCAGTTATGTTGCGTTACGGCCAAAAAGGTATGCGGTACAGCTATACCTACAAGACTCGTAATACCAGCGGTATGAGCCATAACGCAAAATTCGTAATCTAGCTGACAGCCAGTAGAAGAAATTACACTCCCAGTGGGTTATAGAAGAGATAAGGTAATAAAATGTTAATTTTCCATTGTTCTCTCCAAGTATTGGTGATTGGTTTATGGACAGATATAAGATAAAGAAGCAGGTATATGTACACAATGTGATAAAGTAATGAGATCTGATTATACCTACAAGCTCAGCCCATTTTATTAGGTTGTGACTTCAGAACACAAAATCAGCTAATTCGTATACACAAATAAGCCTTAAAAAAGCAAATCTCATACATTTAATACTCTGCAGCTGGTAAAAAAAAGTAATTGGAAACAAGGGAAAAGAATTTTATAGTATACTGTCCCTTTAATGCTCTGGGTTAAATATAGGCCAGGGGTTCATGGGTGCCTGTTAGATATAACACATAACTATATTCAGTTTAAACTAATATATTCAGACCTCTAGCCTGTCTTAATTGCCCTCAATGTAAAAAGGACCTTACTAAAGGAACTTCACACATCCATGTGAATCACTACAGACACCTAGACCATTTCCCATCCTGTTCTTTTATGATATATCTGGTTGAATGAATTGAACTTCACACATCCATATTAAATCAAGGCAGACACTTATGTTATTCATCTATTTGTGTATTTGTCTGTCATTAGTTTTTCTTCCTTTTCTGTATACTATTTATAAATAAGTCTGAGCTTTGCCTACAAACAATTTTGCCTGATGAAGGAACCGTAGCGCTCTGAAAGCTTGCAAAAATATTCCTTCTTCATTAGCCAATAAACGTATCACTTATTAAAGGGACAGTCAAGTCCAAAAAAAAAACTTTCATGTTTCAAATAGGGCATGTAATTTTAAACAACTTTCCAATTTACTTTTATCACCAACTTTGCTTTGTTCTCATAGTATTCTTAGTTGAAAGCTACACCTAGGAAGGCTCTTATGATAATTTCTAAGCCCTTGAAGGCCGCCTCTTATCACAGGCTTTCTTATTTGCTTTTCACAACAGGGGAGAGCTAGTTCATGTGAGCCATATAGATAACATTGTGATCACGCCCATGGCTTGTGGCAGACACTGCACTAATTGTCTAAAATGAAAGTCAATAGATAATAAATAGTCATGTGATCAGGGGGCTGACAGAAGATGCTTAGATACAAGGTAATCACAGTGGTAAAAAGTATATTAATATAACTGTGTTGGTTATGCAAAACTGGGGAATGGGTAATAAAGGGATTACCTATCTTTTTAAACAACAACAATTCTGGTGTTGACTGTCCCTTTAAATGTGTTTGTTATTTTATTTTTCATCTAGTATTCACTGAATACTAAACCAGTTCAAGTTGCTCTAGAAGATTTATGACACCAAACTAGATAAGCCTTCCTGTAGAGAACTCAGCCCTTTTGTATGACTTTGATAAGAAGTAATGGACACTGCACAAATTAAGTGTAAAAATAAAATAAAAGGTACAATTTTTTAAAATGATGAATAATACACATTGCAATGATATCTCACTGCTTAGTGTGTGTTTTTTTATTACAACAATGAAATAGTGTTGTAGGGACACTGAAGTCAAAATTAAATTTTCATGATTCAGATAGAGCAGCAATTTTAAACAACTTTCCAGTTTACTTCTATTAACAAAATGTGCATAGTCTTCTTATATTTACACTTTTTGAGTCACCAGCTTCTACTGAGCATGTGCAAGAATTCACAGATTATACATATATGTATTTGTGATTGGCTGATGGTTGTCACATGATACAGAATGAGTGGAAATAGACATAACTGAAATTTGCCAAAAAAAAATCTACTATTACTTTGAAATTCAGACTAAATGCTATTGCATTGTCTTTTTATCATTCATTTGTTGATTATACAAATCTACTGTATTTACTGGTACTTTAATAGCCCCTTAATCATACACAGGGCTGGTGTAATACCCCTTAGCTAGTGGAGACAGACATCCTCTTCACACATAGATTACAAAACCATTACTACTTTGTTATGCATATTTAATCTATCATTCTGAGATTTACAAACAGTTTACCCAAAGCTCTGTCCATACAACTGCAACACAACATATATTCATATTTTACAGGAGCACCAGTTCACTACTGGGAGCTTGTTGCTGATTGGTGGCTGCACATATACGCCTCTTGTGATTGGCTTCCCCAATGTGTTCAGCTTGCTCCCTGGACCTGCAAAGCTTAGCAAGAGAATTCAGAAAATGTAATAAATTGAGTAAATTGGGAAGTTGTTTAAAACTGTGTGGCCCTACCTAAATCATGAAAGAAAAATGTTGTGTTAGATTACAAGTGGAGCGCAAATTTATCACGCGCCCATAAATTAGCAAATTTGATTAATAACCAGCCATTACAAGTGTATGGTTATTGCTACCGTGAGCTATGGTTCATTTTTTAAATGCCCCCCAATTGCCCCCAAAATAACATGTGAGGTCCCTTTTAAAAAAACTGCACTAAGCAGTTTTTGTTGGCTAAAGTTGGTGGGTGTGGGGTGTTAGAAAACCAAACGGCACTGATAAGTGCCTTTATATTGCAGTCTATGGGGGAGCTCGACTCCAAGTTGGTCACGCAACGATGTGTGATGAAGCACGATTTGTTATCGATCAGCTAAAAAACGTATGAGTTGTGGGCGGAGGCAAGGCCGGATTGGCCTACCAGGATACCATGAGATTTCCCGGTGGGCTGCAGCAGCTGGGTCTGGAAAGCTACAATTTAAAGGGGTGATTAATGGATGCCATTGGGTTGTAGGGTGCCTACATAACATCATCTGGCACTTTTATTTAATACAAAATAATATAATTTAATTCAGATTTTTTTTTTTAGGGTAGAAGTATCCCAGTAATCCCAGAAAAAATGGGGCATGTGCATTCTACAGACTTATTGGAAAATAGAGGTGATCTTCATATTTTTCCAGTGCTGCTTTTTATTCCCAGTCCGGCCCTGGGTGGAAGAAAGGCTTAATGTTTACCATCACTAAATGGTAATTATTTTACAAATGAAGGGTCTTAAAACATTTTAATTAATGAAAGTGCCCCTGTTTTTAATAATACTTTTATATACTAGGCAGTAAATAGTTAAACTTTACAATCACTTTAATATTACACCTAATACAAATCAAATTACAGTTTTCAGTGCACTGTACCTTAAAATCGCTGTTATTTTCTTATAAATATAGGTTTCCTTTC
Source organism: Bombina bombina (assembly GCF_027579735.1). NCBI lineage: Eukaryota > Metazoa > Chordata > Amphibia > Anura > Bombinatoridae > Bombina > Bombina bombina. Next base: position 1,098,802,277 of record NC_069504.1, on the reverse strand, counting down.
AGAGTAATTAGTGTTTTGAGTATTTTGAGCTCGCCATCTTTAAATTTGCAAGAGACAGCAGTGAAATCTGTAGGGCAAACATGTTTATAAATTAGGTTGGGATTTGAGAGACAATTTTATATACACCTATGCTCAGCCCATTTTACAATAAAAAACAATTACGCTTTGTATTTTGTACTTATTAGTATGAATTTATATGTGTTTTTTTGCACTTCCTGTGTGCTTAAATTACAATTTGTGCTGTGCTCTTGTTTAATTTAAATATAAATTTGATAAAATACGATTTTACTCGAACCTTTTTGTTACAACATTTGATGCACCTTAACAATACATTTTTTTCCTGCATATTTTTGTGTGAATGGTTCAATTATTCGTTTTGTGTGATTAACGATTTTCATTGTTCACTTTTGTAATGTATGCATCGCCTTCCCATACGAAAATACAGAATACGCCCCTTAGCAAGACATTGTTTTCAGGGTAAAAAGTGGCTTTAGAAATAATAGAATAGAAAATTTTGCCAGCCCAGAGACCTTAAGAGAATTGGGCCCCTAGTTTTTCAAATGTATACAATTTGACCAAACCAAAATTACAGGTTACAAAATTAGCTTTTTGGCCTTGTTATGGAACATGGGACGAGCAAAATTACACAAAATTAAAAAGGTGTTTCATGTCCTTTGAAATATATATTACTAGTCCTAAAGCCCGTTCACACGGGCCATTTTTTGCAGTACAGCGGTCCCACCCCTTGCGCTCTCTCCCTCCCCCTCTCTTTTGCTCTCTCCCTCCCCCCTCTCTTTTGCTCTCTCTCTCCCCTCTCTTTTGCGCTCTCTCCCCCTCTCTTTTGAGCTCTCTCTCTCCCCCCTCTCTTTTACCCTCTCTCTCTCTCCCCCCCTCTCTTTTGCACTCTCTCTCTCCCCCTCTCTTTTGCGCTCTCTCTCCCCCCTCTCTTTTTGCACTCTCTCTCTCCCCCTCTATTTTGTGCTCTCTCTTCCCTCTCTTTTGCGCTCTCTCCCCCCTCTCTTTTACGCTCTCTCCCCCCTCTCTTTTGCGCTCTCTCTCCCCCTCTCTTTTGCGCTCCCCCCTCTGTTTGCGCTCTCTTTCTTCCCCCCTCTTTTGCGCTCTCTCTCTCCCCCCTCTCTTTTGCGCTCTCTCTCCCCCCTCTCTTTTGCGCTTTCTCTCCCCCCTCTCTATTGCGCTCTCCCCCCTCTCTTTTGTGCTCTCTCCCCCCTCTCTTTTGTGCACTCTCCCCCCTCTCTTTTGCTGTCTTTCTCCCTCTCTTTATCCCCCCTCTTCTGCTCTCTCTCACCCTCTCTTTTGAGCTCTCTCTCTCCCCCCTCTCTTTTGCGCGCTCTCTCTCCCCCTCTCTTTTGCGCTCTCTCTCTCTCCCCTCTCTTTTGCGCTCTCTCCCCCCTCTCTTTTGCGCTCTCTCCCCCCTCTCTTTTGCGCTCTCTCTCTCCCCCTCTCTTTTGCGCTCTCTCCCCTCTCTTTTGCGCTCTCTCCCCCCTCTCTTTTGCGTTCTCTCTCTCCCCCTTTCTTTTGCGCTCTCTCTCCCCCTTTCTTTTGCGCTCTCTCTCCCCCCTCTCTTTTGCGCTCTCTCCCCCTCTCTTTTGCGCTCTCTCTCCCCCTCTCTCGCTCCCCCCCTCTATGTCTCTCTCTTTCCCCCTCTATGTCTCTCTCTTCCCCCCCTCTCTCTCCCACCCCTCCCTCTCTCTCCCCCCTCTCTTTTTATTTCTCCCCTCTCTCTATCTCTCCCCTTTATCTTGCGAGCGACCGCGCACGGATACGCCCCCTTCACACCCGACCACGCCCAATTAACGGCCCTTCATGCCTGATCACGCCCCCTTCACATCGGTCACGCCCCCAATCACACCCGGTCACGCCCACCTCTGTCGCAGATCAGGTAGGGATCTCAAAGGCCAGGTGTGTTTGTCCTCGTACTGTCTCTACTGTGCATGACAGCTTCGAACAAACACACTGGGCCTTTTATATAATAGGATATGTCATTTTAAATAAAGATCTACCTCATTTGTGAATGCATCAGCTGCAAAATAAAATAATGTGAAAATGAGGGGAACTAGGCTACAAATTATATGCACACACATATTTATTATTTTATTTATTTATAAAATATTTTACCAGGAAGGATACATTGAGATTTGTCTCGTTTTTAAGTATGTTCTGGAAATATTATATATTTTCTTCGTATAAGGTGCAGACTCTGAAAAAATATATTTAAACTTTTAAGGCAAGACAGAACATAGAGAATGCGTATATTCTCTTTAGAAATCCAGGGATTTCAGCACTCATTTATTTAAAGGGACACTCAATCAAAATTAAACTTTCATGATTCAAACAGAGCAGCCATTTTAAACAACTTTCCAATTTACTTCCATTAACAAAATGTGCACATTCTTTTTATATTTAAACTTTTTGAGTCACCAGCTCCTACTGAGCATGTGCAAGAATAAGCGTGTATGCATTTGTGAATGGCTGATTGCTGTCACATGGTACGTGTTTGCATTTGTGAATGGCTGATTGCTGTCACATGGTACGTGTATGCATTTGTGAATGGCTGATGGCTGTCACATGGTACAGGGGGAGTGGAAATAGACATAACCTTTATATATATATATTGTAGAGGGTATTTTAACTTGCGCTGTGTGTGTAGCAAATGTTTATTTTGCTCTTAAAAGTTCCTCCTAATATGTTTCAATGGCAGCTATATCTGATTATTCCACTATCATCAATGGAATGTGAGGTTTGAAGTGTGAAGTATGGGGTCCAGATGTCAGCGCTCATAGAAGTAAGGAAACATAAACAAAATAACAATTTATGGTGCAGTATGAAAGCACTGTTATATAGTGTGGCAAAAAAAAAAAGAAGCGTAATGCTCACCTTTTTTTACCTCAAACTTGTGAGGTATGTTTGAAGCGTGGAGGAGATTTAAAGGGACATTAAACCCAAAAATGTTCTTTCATGATTCTGATAGAGAATACTATTTTAAACAACATTCCAATTTACTTCTATTATCTAACTTGCTTCATTCTTTAGATATCATTTGTTTAAGAAATAGCATTGCACACGGGTGAGCCAATCACATGAGGCATCTATGTGCAGCCACCAATCAGAAGCTACTGAGCCTATCTAGATATGCTTTTCAGGAAATAATATCAAGAGAATGAAGCAAATTAGATAATAGAAGTAAATTAGAAAACTATTCAAAATGGTATTCTCTATCTGAATCATGAAAGAAAAAATGTGGGTTTAATGTCTCTTTAATCCCTATCTGTGTTAAAGTTGTTAGCGTCTAGGCCAGTGCTTTCCAAACTGTGTGTCGTGACACATTAGTGTCGGCGGCAATGTGTAGGTGTGTCCCTGCTTCAGCACCAATTTTTTTTAATTTAAAACTTTTGTAAAAATTTTTTTTGGTTTTCACCTTTCCGCCTGCACGCTATGCATATCACATGATTGATACCTAGTGGGTGCAGATCATCCTAACCTATTGGCGCAGCACAGCGGGAACTGAAACTATTCCCATTGGCGGCACATTGGCTCCTGACTGCACGTGTAGTCTCCTCAATCAGCTTGTGACTACATGTATAGTCAGTGAGTGGGAAAGCAGTGTGTTTGTAGCCCGGGCAGTAGTGAGTCAGATTCGAGGAGCTCTGAGGGCGGCAGCTTAAATGCTGAGCTGAAGTCGGAAGTCAAAGTGTTTGTTTTTTTTGCAGCTAGCTCCCAGTAGTGCATTGCTGCTCCTGCTCTTGATATATGGATAGGAAGTGGAAGCATAAAAATGCTTGATGATGAAATTTGAGTGGTTTTTCTCTGTTTGCAACCAAATAAAGACATTGATCTAATTGCATTTTTGTAGTCCCTGATACATATATATATATATATACATATATATATATATATATATATATATATATATATATATATATATATATATATATATATGAAATGCAGTTCAGGATAAAAAATAGGTCTTGTTCATGGACACATACTCCATATGAGTTTTTTTATTTCATTAAAAAATACTACATAAGTATATCTCTCCCTTACCCTATATTGTAACCGAGGTATAAACCCATAGGTAAAACCAAGCATTAAAATCAAAACTCACACACATGAGTAATATACACACTGTATTTTAGCGCTGCGGAATCTGTTGGCGCTCTACAAATAACCGATAATAATAATAAAATAATAATATTTTGAAAAAATTTCTGTTTCACTTATATAGAAATTGTGTATACATACACATGTGTTATATATCATTACATGGCAGAACACTCAATAGCGGGCTCCTAGTAAAACTACTATTACTATTATTATTATTTTTATGTGTGCACAAAAAAGTAATACATTTCTTGACAGTGGTACATATATTATATACACATATAAATAAATAAAAAATTAGGCTTAAAAAGCAGCGTTAAGAGGTCCCAACGCTGCTTTTTAACGCCTGCTGGTATTACGAGTCTTGCAGGTACAGGTGTACCCGCTCACTTTTTTGGCCAGACTTGGAAATACGGCAAATCCACTTACGTTAATTGGGTATCCTATTTTTTCAATGGGACTTGCATAGTGCAGGTATTACGAGTCTGCCAAAAAGTGAGCAGTAGACCCTCTCCTGTTAAGACTGGTACCGCATTTTAAAGTCAGTAGCTCAAAAGTAGACTAACACCCATAAACTACCTATTAACCCCTAAACCGAGCCCCCCCCCCCCACATCGCAAACACTAAAATAAATTGTTTAACCCCTACATTGCCGCCACTATAATAAATATATTAACCCCTAAACCGCCGCACTCCCGCCTCGCAAATATTAGTTAAATATTATTAACCCCTAATCTGCCGTTCCTAACATCGCCGCCACCTACCTACATTTATTAACCCCTAATCTGCCGCCCCCAACGTCGCCGCCACTATACTAAAGTTATTAACCCCTAAATCTAAGTCTAACCCTAAACCTAACACCCACTAACTTAAATATAATTAAAATAAATCTAAATAAAATTACTATAATTAACTAAATTATTCCTATTTAAAACTAAATACTTACCTGTAAAATAAACCCTAAGATAGCTACAATATAACTAATAGTTACATTGTAGCTATCTTGGGGTTTATTTTTATTTTACAGGCAAGTTTGTATTTATTTTAACTAGGTAGAAAACTTATTCAATAGTTATTAACTATTTAATAACTACCTAGCTAAAATAAATACAAAGTTACCTGTAAAATAAAACCTAACCTAAGTTACAATTACACCTAACACTACACTATAATTAAATAAATTCCCTAAATTAAATACAATTAAATAAAATTATCTAAAGTACAAAAAACAAACAAACACTAAATTACAGAAAATAATAAACACATTACATGATTTTTAAACTAATTAACCTAATCTAATCCCCCTAACAAAATAAAAAAGCCCTACCCTACACTAAATTACAAATAGCCCTTAAAAGGGCCTTTTGCGGGGCATTGCCCCAAAGTAATCAGCTCTTTTACCTGTAAAAAAAATTACAAATCCCCCCCCAACATTAAAACCCACCACCCACACAACCAACCCTACTCTAAAACCCACCCAATACCCCCTTAAAAAACCTAACACTAACCCCTTGAAGATCACCTTACCGGGAGATGTCTTCACCCAACCAGGCCAAAGTCCTCAATGAAGCCGGGAGAAGTCTTCATCCAAGCCGGGCAAAGTGGTCCTCCAGACGGGCAGAAGTCTTCATCCAGATGGCATCTTCTATCTTCATTGCGGAGCAGGTCCATCTCCAAGACATCCAACGCGGAGCATCCTCTTCAATCGACGGCTAACACAGAATGAAGGTACCTTTAAGTGACGTCATCCATGATGGCGTCCCTTCAATTCCGATTGGCTGATAGAATCAGCCAGTCGGAATTAAGGTAGAAATAATCCTATTGGCTGATGCAATCAGCCAATAGGATTGAACTTCAATCCTATTGGCTGATCCAGATTGGATCAGCCAATAGGATTGAACTTAAATCCTATTGGCTGATTGCATCAGCCAATAGGATTTTTTCTACCTTAATTCCGACTGGCTGATTCTATCAGCCAATCGGAATTGAAGGGACGCCATCTTGGATGACGTCACTTAAAGGTACCTTCATTCTGTGTTAGCCATCAATTGAAGAGGATGCTCTGCGTCGGATGTCTTGACGATGGAGCTGCTCCACGTCAGATGGATGAAGATAGAAGATGCCGTCTGGATGGAGACTTCTGCCCGTCTGGAGGACCACTTCGCCCAGCTTGGATGAAGACTTCTCCCGGCTTCGTTAAGGACTTCGGCCCGGTTGGGTGAAGACTTCTCCCGGTAAGGTGATCTTCAAGGGGTTAGTGTTAGGTTTTTTTAAGGGGGTATTGGGTGGGTTTTAGAGTAGGGTTGGTTGTGTGGGTGGTGGGTTTTAATGTTGGGGGGGGGGATTTGTACTTTTTTTTACAGGTAAAAGAGCTGATTACTTTGGGGTAATGCCCCGCAAAAGGCCCTTTTAAGGGCTATTTGTAATTTAGTGTAGGGTAGGGCTTTTTTTTATTTGGGGGGGGGGGGGCTTTTTTATTTTGATAGGGGGATTAGATTAGGTGTAATTAGTTTAAAAATGTTGTAATTTGTTTATTATTTTCTGTAATTTAGTGGGGTTTTTTTGTACTTTAGGTAATTTTATTTAATTGTATTTAATTTAGGGAATTTATTTCATTATAGTGTAGTGTTAGGTGTAATTTTAACTTAGGTTAGGTTTTATTTTACAGGTAACTTTGTATTTATTTTAGCTAGGTAGTTATTAAATAGTTAATAACTATTTAATAACTATTCTACCTAGTTAAAACAAATACAAACTTGCCTGTAAAATAAAAATAAACCCTAAAATAGCTACAATGTAACTTTTAGTTATATTGTAGCTAGCTTAGGGTATATTTTACAGGTAAGTATTTAGTTTTATATAGAAATAATTTTGTTAATTATAGTAATTTTATTTAGATTTATTTTAATTATATTTAAGTTAGGGGGTAGACTTAGGTTTAGGGGTTAATAACTTTAATATAGTGGCGGCAACGTTGGGGGCAGCAGATTAGGGGTTAATAAATGTAGGTAGTTGTCGGCGACATAGGGGGCGACAGATTAGGGGTTAATAAATGTAATGTAGGTGTCGGCGATGTTGGGGGCAGCAGATTAGGGGTTCATAAGTATAATGTAGGTGGCGGCGGTGTCCGGAGCGGCAGATTAGGGGTTAATAATATAATGTAGGTTGCGGCGATGTCGGGGGCGGCAGATTAGGGGTTAATAAGTGTAAGATTAAGGGTGTTTAGACTCGGAGTTCATGTTAGGGTGTTAGGTGTAGACATAAAATGTGTTTCCCCATAGGAATCAATGGGTCTGCGTTAAGGAGCTTTACGCTGCTTTTTGGCAGGTGTTAGACTTTTTTTTTAGCCGGCTCTCCCCGTTGATTACTATGGGGAAATCGTGCACGAGCATGTTACATCAGCTCACCTCTAACGTAAGCAGCGCTGGTATTGGAGTGCGGTATGGAGCAAAATTTTGCTCAACGCTCACTTCTTGTCTAGGTTGTAAAAACCCGTAATACCAGCGCTGTCTGTAAGTGAGCGGTGAGCATAAACTGCTCGTTAGCACCACACAGCTCAAAACGAAAAACTCGTAATCTAGCCGAATCATTGGTATTTTTACTGTTTTTTATTCAGAAACAGACAAAATTTGGCCAAATTAAATACATAGATAAATAAGCACCCGATGTTTCTGACAAAGTCCTAAAAAACTTAAGTGTCCCCCAAAATTTTTGTTTTAGAACATAAATCACACAAGTTGTAGCCGTTTCAATCATTGTAAGCTAATATATATATATATATATATATATATATATAAATTCAACAAATTGCAGCAATAAAAATAAAAATTACACTGCTGAAAGCAATCAATTGCAAAAATGTAGCTCTGATACGCTATAAAAGCGTTCTCCAGAGCTTTGTGGGCATACCCTCTGATCAAGTGAACATAGTTCACGAAATGCGTAAAGGCACGCCCACCACTGACGTCACTTCCGCTCCAGCAAGACCATCAATTACTACACTCCCAGGAACGAACCCTGTCATAGACAGGAATTAAATCAAGGTCCATCCGCATTATAGGATATGTATCCTTTGAAAACGGAATAATTTGTTACCGTTTTTATTATCTCCACCCACATTAACAGCTTCAGGGTAGAAGTTTATAACACTCACCTTGCGTCAACTGGACATTTGCAAGCCCACTTTTTCTTGGGACTTTTATCACAAGGACAGCAACATTTTTTGTGGGGGCTTTTCTCCCTTAAAATATATTTTTTTAATATAAATATTCACAAACACGTTTGTGTTTTAGTTTGTGCCTAATAAAGGAGTTTTTAACAAACACCTTGTGACAGACCCTGTGGTCAGAACTAAAAGAATTGACCTTGTGTAGCTTTGAGAAGCTGTTTTCTAAAAGACAGGTTTGCTGGCCTCAGCTATTGTGTACTGTCATTAAAGTTAGTGATAAACATTCCATTGTTCAATCACATCTAGAGAGCAGACGCCTCAGTGATAAGAAAATCCAAGTGTGTGTCTTGTGTTTAAGTTGTTATCAGCTTGAGCAAGGTATTTTATTGTATCATGTCAAAGGGCGTGTTCCCTCCATCTAATGTACAACATTCTTTTCAACCCCCCATCTGGGGGGTCAGACCTGCATAAATACTAGGCATAGCCTTTTAATAAATGAGGGGAAATACTGGCTGGGTTGTGAATTGCTGATTCCCTATTCAGGACATTGTTCTTCTGGTATTAACCCTTGGTACACTGTTGGTACGTAACACACCTACAAGCATTTCTTCAGTAATTCATTGATTTCTTATTGATATTAAAGATTCTACCACACTCTAAAACAGGAGAATTGATAATCTCCAACTCCAGGAATAATCTCCATCTCCAGGAATTTTCTAACCATACCCCACAGAGGAGAAATGTACCATCCTCCACAGAGGAGAAGCTTACCATACCCCACAGAGGGGAAGCTTACCATACTCCACAGAGGAGAAGCTTACAATACCCCACAGAGGAGAAGCTTACCATACTCCACCAAGCTTACCATACTCCACAGAGGAGAAGCTCACCACACCCCACAGAGGAAAAGCCAGAAATGAATATTCCTCAAGAGGTTATTGAAGGAAAGAAACACCATACTCCGACCGGCCGAACAGCCGTTAACATCTTTAACACAGAGAGGGATAAAATCCCCTTCACGGTTTCAACATACCTCACAATTTTGAGGTCAAATAAGGTGAGCATTATTCTATTTATTGCTACACTATACACCAGTGCTTTCATACTGCACCATAAATTGTTTTATGTTTATGTTTCCTCCCTTCTATGAGCGCTGACATCTGGACCCCCTACTTCACACCATATATACTTATATACACATACAGGTACATATATACTTATATACACATACAGGTACATATATACTTATATACACATACAGGTACATATATACTTATATACACATACAGGAACATATATACTTATATACACATACAGGAACATATATACTTATATACACATACAGGTACATATATACTTATATACACATACAGGAACATATATACTTATATACACATACAGGTACATATATACTTATATACACATACAGGTACATATATACTTATATACACATACAGGTACATATATACTTATATACACATACAGGTACATATATACTTATATACACATACAGGTACATATATACTTATATACACATACAGGTACATATATACTTATATACACATACAGGAACATATATACTTATATACACATACAGGAACATATATACTTATATACACATACAGGTACATATATACTTATATACACATACAGGTACATATATACTTATATACACATACAGGTACATATATACTTATATACACATACAGGTACATATATACTTATATACACATACAGGAACATATATACTTATATACACATACAGGAACATATATACTTATATACACATACAGGTACATATATACTTATATACACATACAGGAACATATATACTTATATACACATACAGGTACATATATACTTATATACACATACAGGTACATATATACTTATATACACATACAGGTACATATATACTTATATACACATACAGGTACATATATACTTATATACACATACAGGTACATATATACTTATATACACATACAGGTACATATATACTTATATACACATACAGGAACATATATACTTATATACACATACAGGAACATATATACTTATATACACATACAGGTACATATATACTTATATACACATACAGGTACATATATACTTATATACACATACAGGTACATATATACTTATATACACATACAGGAACATATATACTTATATACACATACAGATACATATATACTTATATACACATACAGGTACATATATACTTATATACACATACAGGTACACATATACTTATATACACATACAGGTACATATATACTTATATACACATACAGGTACATATATACTTATATACACATACAGGAACATATATACTTATATACACATACAGATACATATATACTTATATACACATACAGGAACATATATACTTATATACACATACAGGTACATATATACTTATATACACATACAGGTACATATATACTTATATACACATACAGGTACATATATACTTATATACACATACAGGTACATATATACTTATATACACATACAGGAACATATATACTTATATACACATACAGATACATATATACTTATATACACATACAGGTACATATATACTTATATACACATACAGGTACACATATACTTATATACACATACAGGTACATATATACTTATATACACATACAGGTACATATATACTTATATACACATACAGGTACATATATACTTATATACACATACAGGTACATATATACTTATATACACATACAGGTACATATATACTTATATACACATACAGGTACATATATACTTATATACACATACAGGTACATATATACTTATATACACATACAGGTACATATATACTTATATACAAATACAGAGTGGAGAAAGGCGCTCAGATGCAGGATATGTGTAAATATAAAGATTATATATACTTATATACACATACAGATACATATGCCCAAATCCGGAATTCCAATATACAAACTTTTTTATTAATAGTTTAAAAAAATAAAATGATCACAAATTACTTGCACTGAGTCTTTGGTTTGTTTTTGTGCTCTAAAATGCAAATAATATTTAAAACAATAAATATTATCTTTCTGATTACAGTGCTGTACTATCTTTATGATGGTACTATGTATACACATTATGTAAAACTACCTTTTAGGTTGCATGTATAAGCTTTATAGGGACATTTATTATATGTTTATAGGGACTTGTTGTTTATACTTAGTTCAATCCCCTCTCCAAACCGCCCCATTTTAGAGATGTAAATATTCCAAAATCCAAACTATCCGAAATCCTAACTTTTTCTGGGTCCCAATCAGTTTGGATAAAGTGGTTTCTTCCTGTGTGTGTGTATGTGTGTGTATATATATATATATTTATACTAAAGAAAATAGAGGAAAAAGAGTTTCTTATCCAGCACCTGGGTTAATTAAAAACGAATATATCCAGTAACATTAGTGGAAACCTTGATATTGGCATAACAACATATTCATGATTCCCATTTGTTAAGCTGGCAACAAATTCAACTTAAAGGGCCCAAGATAATACTGTATCGTTATATCCCTGAATATATCAGAATCGTCATTCAGCGTTGAGGTATGAAAAACCTCAATACAAATTGCACAGTTCAATTTGTCTCCTTTAAGTGTTATAAAGTCATAAAAAGGGACTTAGCTACAATTATGTAATGCAGCACATAAATATTTGCTAACTAGTGTTATAGTTCCAGTTCAAGCATACCATACAGCCATATGTGTCCCAGAATCTGGTGTTGCTGTGTCAGTCCCATGATCGGGATAATTTGTAAGTCACGCCACTTTCATTAGGAGGATAGATCAGCAAAGATAAGCAACTTACGTCCCTTACGGCCAATTTCTGCCGATCTCAATCCATGTGTCTCCCGAATCATCTCGATAGATACTGCAACCAGCTGGGGCTCACAAGTGGATACCACACCCCTCCATCGCTGTTCTGTGTGAGTTCAAAGAAATGCCACATAAACTGTAGTGCAATATAACCAATAGTCAATGGCCAAGGTTGATAAACAGTGTCACTGGAGATAATCCAACACCTGCTTTGGCTTCCAAAAGATCCGGAGATCTACCAGCTGAAAAGCACTCAGAGTGTGCTAAACAGCTAAACGCTTTTCACCCTTTGAACTACAGGCTTCTTCCAGCTTGATGCCCTCCGTGCACTAGAGTTGGTGTATATATACTTTGGTCACGTCACACCATCCTCTATAGGGTTAAACGTTAAAATTCTGTGGTGCTGATTCCTCTTTTTATTTATATATATTTGTGTATTAGATAGACAGACAGACAGACAGATAGATAGATAGATAGATAGATAGATAGATAGATAGATAGATAGATAGATAGATAGATAGGATATATGATTATAAGTGAAAATTGGATGAATTATCTCTAAAGAATAAAGTTACGCCAATATTCAAGTAAATAACTTCCTTTTTTAAAAATAGGTAAATGATATTAAACAGTGGGGAAATAATCTTCAATTTAATATATTTAATTTAACTGAAAAAATGCAGATGAAGATGGGAAGTAGTGGATTTCTGACAAGTGTTTTAATCACTTTCCTACAAAATTCTGTTTAAATGACATATCTGTGATTTAGTGCTGGTCTTTGCTGCACTGCTGGTCCTGTTATACCTCCTGAAAACACAATTCCATTTTCTTTCCTGTAATTTATGTGACATGCATTTTTATGACTTTTTTCTCTGCTGTCCTCAGTTTTTATAACCCCAATAAAATAACTTCTGACCTTTTATGACTTTGATTTCTCATGTAGTTGAAGGTATCTTTTAGGCCTGCTTATCATTGATTTATACTGCTGTCTGTGATTCTTATCATGAAAGTATTTTCTAAACAATTTAGTATAAGGAATTGAAAGTCAAAAGAAACCCTTTATGTGATAAGCCTTTGCACATTCCTGTGCCATAGTTGTTTTTGGTTGTTTGGCATCAATTCCAACTTTTATTTTTCTGAGTAACTACCACAAATTAGACCTCATGTTTTTTTTTTCAGCACACAAAGCATTTTTAGAAAGCTTTACAACATTTCCCAGAGTCTTTACCTTTTATAAAGTTTTAATATGATTATTATATTTTGTGATTGTTTTTTTTTTTGGTTTGGTGATTTATATTGAATATTGTGGATTTGATTAAAGGGTGCCTGCATAAGCTCGTGAGTGTGCACATGTATTAAAGGGACAGTAAAGTCAAAATTAAACTTTATTTTTTTCAGATAAAAACATTTACATCCTTTGAAACATTTACATCCTTAACAAAAACGAATGTAAATATTCAGTATTTGTTTAATTTGAAACAAAATGAATACAGAATAGCACGGGCAACGAATATTCAGGGACACTTATTTCCCCAAATATTTGTTCTGAAAAAATCGTCCAAATCGAGAGCAAAAGAGAGGGGGGGAGAGAGCCAAAGAGGGAGGAGAGAGAGAGCCAAAGAGGGGGGAGAGAGAGAGAGAGCAAAAGAGGGGGAGAGAGAGCAAAAGAGGGGGGAGAGAGAGCAAAAGAAAGGGGGGGAGAGAGAGCAAAAGAAAGGGGGGAGAGAGCCAAAGAGGGGGGAAGAAAGCCAAAGAGAGGGGGAGAGAATAAAAGAGAGGGGGGAGAGAGCGCAAAAGAAAGGGGAGAGAGAGCAAAAGAGGGGAGAGAGAGAGCAAAAGAGGGGGGAGAGAGAGCAAAAGAAAGGGGGGAGAGAGCCAAAGAGGGGGGAGAGAGAGCAAAAGAAAGGGGGAGAGAGAACAAAATAGAGGGGGAGAGAGCCAAAGAGGGGGTTGGGGAGAACAAAAGAGAGGGAGGGAGAGAGCGCAAAAGAAAGGGGGGAGAGATTCAAAGAGGGGGAGAGAGAGCAAAAGAGAGGGGGAGAGAGAGCAAAAGAGAGGGGAGAGAGAGAGCAAAAAAAGAGGGGGAGAGAGAGAAAGCAAAAAAGAGGGGGGAGAGAGACAGAGCAAAAAAGAGGGGGCAGAGAGAGCAAAAGAGAGGGGAGAGAGAGAAAAATAGAGGGGGGAGAGAGAGAGAGAGCAAAAGAGGGGGGGAGAGCAAAAGAGAGGGGACAGTGAGAGCAAAAGAGAGGGGGGAGAGAGCAAAAGAGAGGTGGAGAGAGAGCAAAAGAGTAGGGAGAGAGAGAGAGCAAAAGAGAGGGGGGAGAGAGCAAAAGAGAGGGGGAGAGAGAGCAAAAGAGAGGGGGAGAAAGAGAGGAGAGAGAGAGCAAAAAAGAGGGGGGAGAGAGAGAGAGCAAAAGAGAGGGGGGAGAGCAAAAGAGAGGGGAGGGAGAGAAAAATAGAGGGAGGGAGAGAAAAATAGAGGGGGAGAGAGAAAAATAGAGGGGGAGAGAGAGAGCAAAAGAGAGGGGGGAGAGAGCAAAAGAGAGGTGGAGAGAGGGAGAAAAAGAGATGGGCGAGAGAGAGCAAAAGAGAGGGGGAGAGAGCGCAAAAGAGAGGGGGGAGAGAGAGAGCAAAAAAGAGGGGGGAGAGAGAGAGCAAGAGAGAGGGGGAGAGAGAGCAAAAAAGAGGGGAGTGAAAGAGCAAAAGAGGGGGGAGAGAGAGAGCAAAAGAGAGGGGGGAGAGAGAGCAAAAGAGAGGGGGGAGAGAGAGCAAAAGAGAGGGGGGAGAGAGAGAGCAAGGGGTGGGACCGCTGTACTGCAAAAATGGCCCGTGTACACAGGCTTTAGTACTAGTTCTTTACATATTCCAAAGGTGAAACTAGAGGAATCTAGATGATGGTGCTAGGTGGTGTGTAAGACCTACTAGACCTACTAGATGGATTTGTAAGCGCAGATTGTGAAACTTGAAAAGTGACTTTAAAGGAGCACTAAAGTCAAAATTAAACTTCATTGATTCAGATAGAGCAGGCAATTTTAAAAACCTTTCCTGTTCACTTCCATTATCAAAATATGCACAATCTCTTTATATGCACACTTTCTGAGGCAGCAGCTGCTACTGAGGGGCCGATTTAACACGGCCCTAATGGGATCGTTTACCCCTCTTTCCACACAAGCCTCCAGGCTCACTGGAAACAGGAGTTAAGAAGCACAAGCAGTTCACCAAAACTGCTTGTGCAATGATAAATGCCGCCAGTGTATGCTATCGGCATTTATCAATGTCTGGCGGACATGATTGCTACAGCAGATCATGTCCGCCAGACACTTGATAAATCGGCCCCTGAGTATTCAGTGTATACGTATATGCATTTTGTTATTGGCTGATAGCTGTCACATGATACAGGGGAAAGGAAAATAGAACCAACTTTGAAATTTGTCAGAAAATAATCTATTTATTTGTTTAAATATAAACTAAGTGCTTTTGCATTGTCTTTTTATTATGCATGTGTTGATTATGCAATCCTACTGTATTTAATTGTTCTTTAACTGAAATGAGTTGGAGTAACCTGAAAGATTGGATAGCCAAACTGCTTCTTAGCAGACTAGAACCTGAACACAGAATTGAAGCAGATACCTGCTCCTGTTGAGATGAGACTTTGTTGTAACATTTTCCACAGTGTTTGTCACCTGACGAGATGACGTTTCTCTTGTGTGTGATTACTGTGATCTACCTACCTGCCAGTATATGCTACCTTAAAGGAATAGGCTAGTCAAAATTAAACTTTCATGATTCAGATAGAACATTCAATTTTAATCAACTTTCTAATTTACTTCTATTATCAATTTTTCTTCATTCTCTTGGTATTTTTATTTGAAAAAGCAGTAGGTGTAGGAGCTGGCCCATTTTCCGCACCTGGGCAGTGCTTGCTGATTGGTGGCTACATTTAAACACCAATCAGCAAGCGCTACTCAGGTACTGAACCAAAAATGGGCCAGCTCCTAAGCTTACATTTTTGCTTTTTCAAATAAAAATACCAAGAGAACGAATAAAAATTGATAATATGAGTAAATTAGAAAGTTACTTAAAATTTCATGCTCTATCTAAATCATGAAAGTTTAATTTTGGCTAGACTATCCATTTAACTATTAACCAGCAATTAACCACCTGAAGTTTAGTATTGCCTAATGAATAATCATTGCTTTTTTCTCTCCCGTACCCCTTGATTATGCTTTTCATTTATGAGTACCCCCTCTCTTCATTACCCCCACCCATCCCTCAAAATAAAGGAAGTGCTTTTTTTATAGAAGTGCTTTTTTTTATAGGGGAGGTAAGCTATACCGGAATGGCATACGACTGTACGTGTATCAACAGGATTAAATCTCAGATCTCATTGTCAGGAGGAGCCCTGCTGTGTGACTGGCGCCCCTGGCAGCTGCCTGGTTGCCCCTAAACACGGCCCTGGGGGGGAGTCAAAGTGTAATGTTCATAAAAATAAATATTTAAATTTGTGAGATCATATCGATATTAACCACCTAGCCACTATAGACGTTATTAGTTGGAAGTGAAGCAATCAGAATCAAGCAAACACTAGCTGCAGTACTTTACTTACCGGCACTGACTATAACTTATTTGGAGATGCAGACCCGCCTCGCCTGTGTGACTCGCAACCTCCACGGCTCTACCACACGTGTCCACGCAGCTATGCTGCTGCAGTCAAAATGCAGTGCACAGGGTTGGGGTTTCAGGTGCATGGGCTCCCATCTGCCTATATGCCAGGCCAGGACTTCACTGTCCGACTGAGCACTCCATCCTTCCATAGTTCTAAGATGGTTATTAGTTGATGACCCATTGAGAGTGCCCCCCAACCCTCCCCCCACATCTTCCGTCATTACCAACAATATTTTTGTGTACCCCAACTGGTCTGCCAAGTACCCCCAGGGGTACACGTACCACAGGTTGGGAACCGCTGATCTAGACGAGTGTCATCATTTTCTGTCATTTGAATAAGAATGTTAAAAACTGCAATTACATTTTTTAATAAAGCAGAAAATGATTGAAAATACTGTAATTTTGTGCTTCATTCTAGCGACGGTTGTTAAGTGATGTTGATATGAATGTAGATAATACAACTGAATTAAGCTGCAGTTCAGTTACCCAGACAACATATTGATCTAAAGAATATGTTAACACAGCAAAAGTGGAAATTGTCTAATTGTAAATGAATTAGATTCACTTTTTCTCTTTCTTATACATCCACTGTAGTTTTAGATGAACCCAAACAGTGTTGGTAAATTTTTGTTTCGTAAAATAGAATACATAAATAAATTTAAAAAATGACAAAAAAGGATTGTCAAAATTATTAGTATAATAAAATGCTAAATGTTATAGTCTTGAAACTACATTTTTTTATTCTTCCCTAATAAAATGAAATCATATAAATAAAAGTTGTCAGCTAGGGAATAGTTTGTAATCATGGAGTGAACAGAATTGTACTGCGCCATAACTGTGATTAAAGGGAGAGTATATCCTACATTTTCTTCCCTTTAATTTGTTCCCAATGATCCATTTTACCTTCTGGAGTATATTAAAATGTTTATAAATAGCTATTTTACCTTTATTGTAGCAATTGAAATAGCTTATTTTGCCTGTGGTATCCCTACCTATTCTTAAAGTTTCTATACTTAAGTATTGGTTATAGAAAACCTGTGTAAACATAAAGAGCAGAAGAAATTACACTCCCAGTGGGGATTAGGAGAGATAAAATGGTAATTTTCCATTGCTCTATCTAAGTATTTGGCTTCGGCAAACAGAGACAATATAAAGAAATGTGTGTGTACAGAAGGTGATAAAATAAAGAGATCTGATTTCCCTGCAAGCCCATTTTCATATACAAAAATAAACCTAAATAAACAATTTCTTATACATTTTATTCTCCGCAGCTGGTATAACAAGTCATTGGAAGTACCAGTAAATACAGTAAATTTGCATAATCAACAAATGCATGATAACAAGACAATGCAATAGCACTCAGGGGCCTATTTATCAAGCCATCAACTTACTTGCATTCGACGGCACCAATACGCTCGCCTAAGATCTCCTAACGTCGCTGCCGCGGACCTTAATACCCTCTTCATATTTAACAAAAAAGCTGTCAAAAAGCCGCACACCAAGTACGGGGCGATGAGCAGCGGACTGTTGTTAACTAACAGTCATTGATCTCGCTGCTCTTCGGCTTTTTCCCAGCTTTATTGATATACTGTCACTAAACACCTCCACTATACTACACTGTTTTACCCCTATCCCGCTGCTCACGAAACCCGCCGCAACTAAGCAAAGTTATTAAACCCTAAACCGCCGCTCCCGGAGCCCACCGCCACCTACATTATGTTATTAACCCCTAATCTGCCACCACCTACATTATACTCATTAACCCCTAATCTGCCATCCCCAATGTCACCGCCACTATATTAATTTATTAACCCCTAAACCTAACACCCCCTATCTAATTGAAATAAATCTAAATAAAAATCCTATCATTACATAAATTATTCCTATTTAAAACTAAATACTTACCTATAAAATAAACCCTAAGCTGGCTACAATATAACTAATAGTTACATTGTAACTAGCTTAGCGTTTATTTTTATTTTACAGGCAAGTTTGTATTTATTTTAACTAGGTAGAATAGTTACTAAATAGTTATTAACTATTTAATAACTACCTAGCTAAAATAAATACAAATTGACCTGTAAAATAAAACCTAACCTAAGTTACACTAACACCTAACACTACACTTTAATTAAATAAATTAACTAAATTAAATACAATTAACTAAATTATATACAATTATTTAAAGTACAAAAACAAACAAATACTAAATTACAGAAAATAAAAAACAAATTATCAGATATTTAAACTAATTACACCTAATCTAATAGCCCTATCAAAATAAAAAAAGCCCCCCCCAAAATAAAAAAACCCTAGCCTAAACTAAACTACCAATAGCCCTCAAAAGGGCCTTTTTGCGGGGCATTGCCCCAAAGTAATCAGCTCTTTTACCTGTAAAAAAAATACAAACAACCCCTCCAACAGTAAAACCCACCACCCACACAACCAACCCCCCCAAAAAAAATACTATCTAAAAAACCTAAGCTCCCCATTGCCCTGAAAAGGGCATTTGGATGGACATTGCCCTTAAAAGGGCAGTTAGCTCTTTTGCAGCCCAAAGACCTAACCTAAAAATAAAACCCACCCAATACACCCTTAAAAAAAAAAACCTAACACTAACCCCCTGAAGATCGACTTACCGGGAGACGTCTTTATCCAAGCCGGGCGAAGTGGTCCTCCAGACGGGCAGAAGTCTTCATCCAAGCCAGGCAGAAGTGGTCCTCCAGACGGCAGAATTCTTCATCCAGACGGCATCTCCTATCTTCATCCATCCCGAGCGGAGCAGGTCCATCTTCAAGACATCCGACGCAGAGCATCCTCTTCTGTTGACGACTACCCGATGAATGAAGGTTCCTTTAAGTGACGTCATCCAAGATGGCGTCCCTTAGATTCCGATTGGCTGATAGAATTCTATCAGCCAATCAGAATTAAGGTAGAAAAATCCTATTGGCTGATGCAATCAGCCAATAGGATTGAAGTTCAATCCTATTGGCTGATCCAATCAGCCAAAAGGATTGAGCTCGCATTATATTGGCTGTTCCAATCAGCCAATAGCATTTTTTC
Source organism: Bombina bombina (assembly GCF_027579735.1). Lineage (NCBI taxonomy): Eukaryota > Metazoa > Chordata > Amphibia > Anura > Bombinatoridae > Bombina > Bombina bombina. The sequence continues at coordinate 1,098,782,408 of NC_069504.1, read as the reverse complement.
TACCTTAATTCCGATTGGCTGATAAAATTCTATCAGCCAATCGGAATCTAAGGGACGCCATCTTGGATGATGTCACTTAAAGGAACCTTCATTCGTTGGGTAGTCGTCGGCAGAAGAGGATGCTCCGCCTCGGATGTCTTGAAGATGGACCTGCTGTCTGGAGGACCACTTCTGCCCGGCTTGGATGAAGACTTCTGCCCGTCTGGAGGACCACTTCGCCCGGCTTGGATGAAGACGTCTCCCGGTAAGTCGATCTTCAGGGGGTTAGTGTTAGGTTTTTTAAGGGTGTATTGGGTGGGTTTTATTTTTAGGTTAGGGTAGTATTTTATTTGGGGGGGTTGGTTGTGTGGGTGGTGGGTTTTACTGTTGGGGGGGTTGTTTTTTTTTTTTTTACAGGTAAAAGAGCTGATTACTTTGGGGCAATGCCCCGCAAAAGGCCCTTTTAAGGGCTATTGGTAGTTAAGTTTAGGTTAGGTTTTTTTTTTATTTTGGGGGGGCTTTTTTATTTTGATAGGGCTATTAGATTAGGTGTAATTAGTTTAAATATCTGATAATTTGTTTTTTATTTTCTGTAATTTAGTGGGGGGGTTTTGTACTTTAGATTATTGTATATAATTTAGTTAATTGTATTTAATTTAGTTAATTTATTTAATTATAGTGTAGTGTTAGGTGTTAGTGTAACTTAGGTTAGGTTTTATTTTACAGGTCAATTTGTATTTACTTTAGCTAGGTAGTTATTAAATAGTTAAAGGGACATAGTACCCAATTTTTTTCTTTTGTGATTCAGATAGAGCATGACATTTTAAGCAACTTTCTAATGTACTCCAATTATCAAATTTTCTTCATTCTCTTTTTATCTTTATTTGAACTGCAAGAATGTAAGTTTAGATGCCGGCCCATTTTTGGTTAACAACCTGGGTTTTCCTTGCTGATTGGTGGATAAATTCATCCACCAATAAAAAAGTGCTATCCAGAGTACTGAAACAAACAAAAAACTTAGATGCCTTCTTTTTCAAATAAAGATAGCAAGAGAACAAAGAAAAATTGCTAATAGGAGTAAATTAGAAAGTTGCTTAAAATTGCATGCTCTATCTGAATCACAAAAGAAAAAATTTGGGTTCAGTGTCCCTTTAATAACTATTTAGTAACTATTCTACCTAGTTAAAATAAATACAAACTTGCCTGTAAAATAAAAATAAACCCTAAACTAGATACAATCGCCTAGATTACGAGTTTTGTCGGTAAAAACTTGCGGAGCTAACGCTCCTTTTTTCCAGCGCTCCCTTTAAACAACGCTGGTATTACCAGTTTTCTGAATGGCTGCGTTAGCCTCAGAAAAGTGAGTGTTGAGCAAAATTTAGCTCCACTTCTCACCTCAATACCAGCGTTGCTTACGGTAGCGGTAAGCTGGAAAAACGTGCTCGTGCACGATTTCCCCATAGGATACAATGGGGCTGAGCTGGCTGAAGAAAAACCTAACACCTGCAAAAAAGCAGCGTTCAGCTCCTAACGCAGCCCCATTGTTTCCTATTGGGAAACACTTTCTAAGTCTACACCTAACACCCTAACATGAAACCCGAGTCTAAACACCCCTAACCTTACACTTATTAACCCCTAATCTGCCGTCCCCGACATCGCCGACACCTACATTATATTATTAACCCCTAATCTGCCGCTCCGTACATCGCCGCCACCTACATTATACCTATGAACCCCTAATCTGCTGCCCCTAACATTGCCGACACCTACATTATATTTATTAACCCCTAATCTTCTGCCCCCAACGTCACCGCCACCTTCCTACAATTATTAACCCCTAATCTGCCGACCAGACATAGCTGCCACTATAATAAATGTATTAAACCCTAAACCGCCGCACTCCCAACTCGCAAACACTATAATAAATTTGATTAACCCCTAATCTGCCCTCCCTAACATCGCCACCACCTACCTACAATTATTAACCCCTAATCTGCCACCCCCAACGTCGCCGCTACTATAATAAATGTATTAACCCCTAAACCTAAGTCTAACCCTAACACCCCCCTAAGTTAAATATAATTTAAAGAAATCTAAATAAATTTACTATAATTAAATAAATTATTACTATTTAAAACTACTTACCTATAAAATAAACCCTAAAATAGCTACAATATAATTAATAATTACATTGTAGCTATTTTAGGATTTATATTTATTTTACAGGCAAGTTTGTATTTATTTTAACTAGGTACAATAGCTATTAAATAGTTAATAACTATTTAATAGCTACCTAGTTAAAATAATTACAAAATTACCTGTAAAATAAATCCTAACCTAAGTTACAAATACACCTAACACTACACTATCAATAAATTAATTAAATAAATTACCTACAATGATCTAAACTAAAATACAATTAAATAAACTAAACTATATTATAAAAAAACAAACACTAAATTACAAAAAATAAAAAAATATTTCAAGAATTTTAATCTAATTACACCTAATCTAAGCCCCCTAATAAAATAAAAAAGCCCCCCCAAATAATAAAATTCCCTACCCTATACTAAATTACAAAAGTAATCAGCTCTTGCCCCAAAGTAATCAGCTCTTTTACCTGTAAAAAAAAATACAAGACCCCCCCAACATTACAACCCAACACCCACACACCCCTACTCTAAAACCCACCTGATCCCCTTTTAAAAAAACCTAACACTAGCCTATTGAAGATCACCCTACCTTGAGCCGTGTTCACCCAGCCGGGCACCGATGGGCCAGAAGATGACATCCGGACCGGCAGAAGTCTTCATCCGATTGGGGCAGAAGAGGTCCTCCATCCAGCAGAAGTCTTCATCCAAGCGGCATCTTCTATATTCATCCATCCGGCACGGAGCGGGTCCATCTTCAAGACATCCGACGCGGAGCATCCTCTTCTTCCCGACGACTAACGACGAATGAAGTTTCCTTTAAATGATGTCATCCAAGATGGCGTCCCTCGAATTCCAATTGGCTGATAGGATTCTATCAGCCAATCAGAATTAAGGTAGGAAAAATCTGATTGGTTGATTTAATCAGCCAATCGGATTGAAGTTCAATCCGATTGGCTGATTGGATCAGCCAATAGAATGCGACGTCAATTCTATTGGCTGATCCAATCAGCCAATCGGATTGAACTTCAATCCGATTGGCTGATTAAATCAACCAATTGGATTTTTCCTACCTTAATTCCGATTGGCTGATAGAATCCTATCAGCCAATCGGAATTCGAGGGAGGCCATCTTGGATGACGTCATTTAAAGGAACCTTCATTCGTCGTTAGTCGTCGGGAAGAAGAGGATGCTCTGCGTCGGATGTCTTGAAGATGGACCCACTCCGCGCCGGATGGATGAAGATAGAAGATGCCGCTTGGATGAAGACTTCTGCTGGATGGAGGACCTCTTCTGCCCCGATCGGATGAAGACTTCTGGACGGATCGGATGACCAGTGGTGCCCGGCTGGGTGAACACGGCTCAAGGTAGTGTGATCTTCAATGGGGTAGTGTTAGTTTTTTTTAAGGGGGGATCAGGTGGGGTTTAGAGTAGGGGTGTGTGGGTGGTGGGTTGTAATGTTGGGGGGGTCTTGTATTTTTTTTTACAGGTAAAAGAGCTGATTACTTTGGGGCAATGCCCCGCAAAAAGCCCTTTTAAGGGCTGGTAAAAGAGCTGATTACTTTTGTAATTTAGTATAGGATAGGACATTTTATTATTTTGGGGGGCTTTTTTATTTTATTAGGGGGCTTAGATTAGGTGTAATTAGATTAAATTTCTTGTAATATTCTTTTTTATTTTTTGTAATTTAGTGTTTGTTTTTTTTGTAATATAGTTTAGTTTAATTTTTTTTAGTTTAGATCATTGTAGGTAATTTATTTAATTAATTTATTGATAGTGTAGTGTTAGGTGTATTTGTAACTTAGGTTAGGATTTATTTTACAGGTAATTTTGTAATTATTTTAACTAGGATTTATATTTAATAGTTATTGTACCTAGTTAAAATAAATACAAACTTGCCTGTAAAATAAATATAAATCCTAAAATAGCTACAATGTAACTATGAGTTATATTGTAGCTATCTTATGGTTTATTTTATAGTTAAGTATTTATTTTTAAACAGGAATAATTCATTTAATTATAGTAAATTTATTTAGATTTCTTTAAATTATATTTAAATTAGGGGGGTGTTAGGGTTAGACTTAGGTTTAGGGGTTAATAACTTTATTATAGTAGCGGCGACATTGGGGCGGGAGATTAGGGGTTAATAATTGTAGGTAGGTGGTGGAGACGGGAGGGCAGATTAGGGGTTAATAAAATTTATTATAGTGTTTGCAAGGCGGGATTGCGGTGGTTTAGGGGTTAATACATTTATTATAGTGGCGGCGATGTCCGGTCGGCAAATTAGGGATTAATAAGTGTAGGTACGTGGCGGCGACTTTGGGGGGCAGATTAGGGGTTAATTAATATAATATAGGTGTTGGCGATGTTAGGGACAGCAGATTAGGGGTTCATAGTTATAATGTAGGTGGCGGCGATCTCCGGTCGGCAGATTAGGGGTTAAATAATTTTATTATAGTGTTTGCGATGTGGGGGGGCCTCGGTTTAGGGGTTAATGGGTAGTTTATGGGTGTTAGTGTACTTTGTAGCACTGTAGTTAAGAGCTTTATGTTCCGGCGTTAGCCCATAAAACTCTTAACTACTGACTTTTTTATGCGGTAGGAGTCTTGGAGGTAGAGGCTGTACCGCTCACTTCTTCCAAGACTCGTAATACCAGCGTTAGGCAAATCCTATTAAAAAGATAGGATATGCAATTGGCGTAAAGGGATTTGCGGTAGCCAAAAGTCGCGTAAGATAAGTGAGCGGTACACCTGTATCTGCCATACTCGTAATACCAGCGGTCGTTAAAAAGCAGCGTTAGGACCCCTTAACACTGCTTTTTAAGGCTAACGCAGAACTCGTAATCTAGGCGACTGTAACTATTAGTTATATTGTAGCTATCTTAGGGTTTATTTTATAGGTAAGTATTTAGTTTTAAATAGGAATAATTTAGAATATTTCCGGAATAAATTCTCTGAAAAAAATAACAATTAAGCAGGATTTTGCGCTAATCACAATCGATGCTGAAAAGGCGTTCGATGCCATAATCTGGGACCATCTGGTCTCTGCATTAAACCAATTTGGCTTTACAGGGCATTTTCTTCAATTCATCAAAATTATATACAACCATCCGAGGTCCAACATACTAATAAATGGTAGCTATACTGCGAATCTAACATTATATAGGGGGACGAGGCAAGGATGCCCACTCTCCCCGCTATTATTTAATGTGGCTATAGAGCCTCTTGCTATAATGTTACGTAAAGAGTTACAAGGAATCCGATTTGGGGAACAAAAATTAGTACTATCCTTATATGCAGATGATTTGCTACTATTTGTTAATAATACCAAGAAAAATATACCTCAGGCCCTAAATATTATTGATGTGTTTAGTTCCTTTTCGGGCTATAAAATTAATGCCAACAAATCTGAAATTTTATGGATACATAAAAATAAAAATAGCCTACAAGAACACCCTTTCCTAGAGTCCCCTAGTATTAAATATTTAGGAATATATTTTCATGCTGATCCAAAACAATGGTACAGACTAAATTACACTGCTTTTTTTAAAAAAGCAACAGAAAAATTACAACGATGGAGTACCTTCCCCATCTCTCTTTCTGCTAAAGTAATGATCATTAAATCTACTCTATTCCCACAATTGATGTATATTATGCAAAATATTCCACTGTTTATATTGAGTCAAGATATTAAAGGTTTTAATGTAGAGTGTGCCAAATTCCTTTGGAACAATAAAAGACACATGCTTTCTATAGCAAAATTAACATCTAGATTAGACGAAGGAGGTCTATCTTTTCCAGATATCAAAAAGTATAACATCGCTACTTTAGCCCGCTTTGCAGTTGATTGGCTAACAGAAGCCGACCATCTCACACTCCTATCAATGGAGGAATACTTGATTGCACCATTTTCACTGAAAGCCCTGTTACATTGTACATCATCACAATTACCAAGCCATATTAAAAATATAAAGACATTATTTAATACTATTGAGGCATGGCAAAAACTTAATATAATGTTTAAAGTTAATTTTGAGATCTCTCCATTTCTTCCGATACGAGGTAACCCAAAATTTATCCCTGGTCTATCCCATGAAATTTATAAAAGTTGGATGCAAAAAGGTTTGCTTTATGTACATCAATGTCTAAATAATATGTCCCAAATAAGAACTTTTGAGGACATTGCTGGAGAATTTTGCCTTCCTAATAAGAATTTTTTCGCTTACCTTCAGGTCAGACATTTCATAACAGGAATTAAAAAAACAAATTCAGATAGGATCGGATGGGGGGAAATCGAAAAATATATAACAAGCTATAAGTTAGGTAAACACAGTATAGCTCTTTTATATAAAATTATGCTGGCAAAGCAGGGCCAACTGCTAAGGGATAACCTAATCCAGAATTGGAATCCCTACTTTACGGACATCTCACCAGAAACTTTGATTGCAAGTTTTAAATGGGTCCAGGGAGCGAATATCTCTACAGTTTGGAAAGAATCACACATAAAATTACTTAACAATGCGTACCTGACACCCTGGAAAATAGCCAAATGGTATACGAACTCTGTAGATAAGTGTCCAAGATGTAATAACTCACGTGCAGATATAATTCACTGTCTCTGGAATTGCCCTAAAATAAATCAGTTTTGGAGCAAAGTAGAATTCTGGCTTAACAAGGTATTAGACTTTAGATTAAAAATTCACTCTAAACATATTTTTTTTTCTTCTTAATACAGAGCAGAACAGAGCTAATACCAATCTTATTAATACTGTAATTATGCTTGGTCGTAACCTCATATTAAAAGACTGGAAGAATAAAAAAGCCCCTACACTGCCATGTTTTATAAATGCCATATACGCCCAGATAATTTTTGAACAAATGAATATACCCCCTCAAGAGGAGAAAAAGATCAAAGATTTCTTTCTGAAATGGCTAAGAGTTATTTTAACTTATCCACTGGCTATTCAATTTCTCCTTATTCGTAATTTCCGTAGAACGGAATTTTTTGAGACTTTGATTCTGTCAAATGTCTTTCCAACTGAATGGTATTGACTGGCAATGTAGACAGAGGAGGAAAGGGAAATAAATAACCAATGTCATGCTTAATCTAAGCATAAACAAATATAAGAAGTTATTGCAGGGTTTTGGTGGGGGAGAGGAGACGGGGAGTGAGAGGAGAGGGGATTTTTCTTCCCTTTTTTTTTTTTTTTTCTTCTCTCTGCCGTAGTGATACAAGAGAAGGTGAATTAAACTGCAAATCTGGTAGCGAGACTTAAAGTGTATTTGCTGTATAAATTTGCAAGGGATTAAGGAAGGTAACTATGTATGCTTGTGTTGACGAATACATAGGAACACGTGTATTGTTTGTAATTATTCTTATGCAAGTATAAGCATGATATCTCAAAATTGCCCCTTTTTTTTTTTCTTTTCTTATTATTTATTATTTTATATGTACCGGTCTAGTTTTGTCAATATTATTTGTATGTTTAAAAATCAATAAAAAAATTCATAAAAAAAAAAAAAAAAGGAATAATTTAGGTAATGATAGGAATTTTATTTAGATTTATTTAAATTTGATTTAAGTTGTGTTAGGTGTTAGACTTAGGTTTAGGGGTTAATAAATTTAATATAGTGGCGGCGACGTTGGGGACAGCAGATTAGGGGTTAATAAGTATAATGTAGGTGGCGGCAGATTAGGGGTGTTTAGACTCGGGATACATGTTAGGGTGTTAGGTGTAAACGTAACTTTATTCTCCCATAGGAATCAATGGGATATCGGGCAGCAGCAAACATGAGCTTTCACTGCTTTCAGACTCCCATTGATTCCTATGGCATCCGCAGCCTCTAGGGCGGCGGATTGAAAACCAGGTACGCTGGGCCGGAATAGTGGCGAGCGTACCTCGTAGTTATTTGATAAGTAGCAAAAGTAGTCAGATAGTGCCAAATTTGCATTCGGAACATCTGTAGTGACGTAAGCATCGATCTGTGTGGGACTGAGACCGGCGGATCGTATGTTACGTCACACAATTCTACTTTTGCCGGTCTGTAGCCTTTGATAAATAAGGGGAATCAGGCTCGCCACAATTACGCTGAGGAATTCCAGCATATTTGCGGTTGATGGCTTGATAAATAGGCCCCTCAGTCTGAACTTCAAATGAGTAGATGTTTTTTTTTTCTGACAGATGTCAAAGTTATGTCTATTTCCACTCCTCCTGTATCATGTGACATCCATCAGCCAATCACAAATGCATATACGTATAGTCTGTGAATTCCTGCACATGCTCAGTAGGAGCTAGTGTCTCAAAAAGTGTAAATATAAAAAAAACTGTGCACATTTTGATAATGGAAGTAAATTGAAAAGTTGTGTAAAACAGCATGCTCTATCTAAATCATAAAAGTTTAATTTTGACTTGAGTGTCCCTTTAAGGAAAAAAACAATTTTACAGTACACTGTCCCTTTAAGTCCTTGAAATTTGGCTGCTGTGCCTCTTTGTTTTGTAATAACTTGAAATTAATTAGGGCATAACATATAGTTTTAAAACTATCAATGCTGCAAGTGTATGTGTTTAACCCCCCAACAAGGAGGTTAAACACATAGTTACAGTACTGCTCTGAAGCAAGAGAGAACCTCTGGCCCCGAGTAGAAACTGCCACTGATCCAATCAGCAGTGGTGCAGCAGGATCTTGCAACTGAAGTTGTTGATTGGGTCAGCAGCAGCGTCTATTCTTAACCTGAAGTTGACTGAAACAAGCACCCACAAGCCTGACAAGAAATGGTACTTCTGTTCAGAACAGGATCCAGTAGTTTCAAAAATCAAAAGTTTTAAAATAAACTGTTTTACATGGAACAAAAAATACAACGTGACTTTATATTTTTATTATTATTTGCAGTATTGGCCAGACATTGTTACCTCCTGCCATTCCCTGTATTATGTTTTTGTGTTTCATGTAATTGCTTGAGTCAAGGCTTTTATCTTAAGTGCATCTACATTTGTCTAAACTGATATTTATTTATAAAGTTATTTATAGATTGTAACTGATGGGAAGTAGCTTCAGTTATGACATACCTGTCTAGGGACATTTTCTTCTTTTTTGGTAGAACACAAGACCCCTCCTGCATTGTTTTGTAGATTCTCAAGGACTCATTAGCCTTCTGTTCTCTCTTTGTTCTTGTCAAAGCAAACTAGAAAGCTCCAAAGCAATATGGTGGTTATATACGTACAATGATTTATTATTATTATTATTATTATTATTATTATTATTATTATTATTATTATTATATTGTACTGGCTAAATATGTATACAGATTATGTATTATTATTATTATTATTATTATTATTATTATTATATTGTACTGGCTAAATATATATAGTTTATTATTATTATTATTATTATTAATATTATTATTATTATTATTATATTGTACTGGCTACATATGTATACAGATGTATTATTATTATTATTATATTGTACTGGCTAAATATGTATACAGATTATGTATTATTATTATTATTAATAATAATATTATTATATTGTACTGGCTACATATGTATTCCGATGTATTATTATTATTATATTGTACTGGCTAAATATGTATAGTTTATTATTATTATTATTATTATTATTATTATTATTATTATTATATTGTACTGGCTACATATGTATACAGATGTATTATTATTATTATTATTATTATTATTATTATTATTATATTGTACTGGCTAAATATGTATACAGATTATGTATTATTATTATTATTATTATTAATAATAATATTATTATATTGTACTGGCTACATATGTATACCGATGTATTATTATTATTATATTGTACTGGCTAAATATGTATATTTAAAAAAAAAAAAAAAATATTATTATTATTATTTTTATTATATTGTACTGGCTACATATGTATACCGATTTATTATTATTATTATTATTATTATTATTATATTGTACTGGCTACATATGTATACCGATTTATTATTATTATTATTATATTGTACTGGCTAAATATGTATAGTTTTTTTATTATTATTATATTGTACTAGCTTAATATGTATACAGATTTATTATTATTATTGTTATTAATAATTGTTATTAATAGTAACAATAATAATAATAGTGATAAGAATAATAATGATAATAGTAATCTTGCTATATATGTAGAAATATTTATTGTTATTACTATTTTTATTATTATTATTATTTATTCATTTATTTATTTATTTATTTATTTATATATTTCTGAAGCATCAAGATATTGCTCAGTGTTATAAAATCAGGTCTATAATTTCAAAGTACAGAAACAGTCAGAAATACTCAGAAACAGCTAAACCAAAAAGGGTAGAGTCACTGTTTGCTGTAAACTAATTTATTTTGTAATTTGTCTTGCCAGTCTCTATTTTATAGCTTGGGTCATACATTTTCTCTGAGCCCTTTCAACTGTATTTAATAGAGATGTTCATTTTGTTTGAGACAACTGCAAAAGTTAACACATTTTTCATTGTTCTTTGCATTTGTACAGAAATGGATCATGCACTTCCACCTACACAAATTGAGAGAATAATGAATGCATGTGTCAGCTACAATCTTTTAAACATTAATTTATTCTTCAAGACTAGTCAAAAATGTTGAGTCATGCGCCATGCAAACTACAATTTTACTTGAGAATTTGACAAGACTAGGCAACTTCTTTCTTTGGTTTCTCAAAATTCTGTTTGGCTTCCATGTTTTTACACATTTGTCAGCCTTGCTGCAGTTGACCAGCTTAGTTAAATAGTGAGAGACAAGAGAATATCCCATTTCACAACTAGACCATTGTCATTAGATATAACTTTAGTTTGATTAACTGTATACAGTAGTTGGTAAACACATTCATTGCTTATAATATGAGTCTTCCTCTTTAAAGAAGTTCACATTTATTTCTGATACTAGTTAGACACTTAGGGGGATATTTATCAAGCTGTCAACCGCAAATACGCTGGAATTCTGCATCGTAAATGTTGCGAGATTGATCCGACCTAGTTATCAAAGCCTCAATATCGGCAAATGTTGAAATTTGTGACGTAACATACGAACCAGCGATCTCAATCCGACGCAGATCGATGCTTACATCATTACAGATGTTCCGATACACATTCAATTTATTTGACACTTTTTCCCATTTATCAAATAATTAACAGGTACGCTCACGTCTTTTTCGACACAGCGTACCTGGTTTTCAATCCGCCACCCTTGAGGCCTCGGATGCCATAGAAATCAATGGGAGTCTAAAAGCACCGAAAGCTTATGTTCGATGCTGCCAGAGAATGAAGCATACCCCATTGATTTCTATGGTAGAAAACATGTTACGTTTACACCTAACACCCTAACATAAACCCTGAGTCTAAACACCCCTAATCTGCCGCTCCCGACATCGCTGCAACCTAAATAAAATGTATTAACTCCTATTCCGCTGCTTCCTGACACCGCTGCAACTAAATAAACTTATTAACCCCTAAACCTCTGGCCTCCACATCACCGCCACTAACTAAACCTATTAACCCCTAAACCGTCAGCCCCCCACATCGCAAATACCTAAATTAAGCTATTAACCCCTAAACCTAACAACCCCTTAACTTTAAATTAAAATTACAAGATCCCTATCTTAATATAAATTAAAACTTACCTGTAGAATTAAAATAAACTATTTTTAAACTATTAATTAAACTACCCTAACTATTATACTACAATTAAATTAAACTACCAATTAAATAAACTAAATTACATATTAAAAAAAACTAACCCTACTAAAATTGTTTAAATATACTATTAAACATTATTAAAAGTACTACATTAGAACCCCCCCCCCACTAAGTTACAAAAAACAAACACTAAATTACGAAAAAAACAAACCAAATTATCAAAAATAAAAAAATTACACCTAATCTAATAGCCCTATCAAAATAAAAAAGCTCTTTTACCTGTAAAAAAAAATACAAACACCCCCCAACAGTAAAACCAACCACCCAACCAACCCCCCCAAATAAAAAAACTATCTAAAATAACCTAAGCTACGCATTGCCCTGAACAGGACATTTGAATGGGCATTGACCTTTAAAGAGCATTTAGCTCATTTACTGCCCATACCCTAATCTAAAAATAAAACCCACCCAAAAAAACCTTAAAAAAGCCTAACACTAACCCCCGATGATCCACTTCCAGTTCTTTTAGTCCCGCTTGAAGGATCCATCCAGCCGGGCGAAGTCATCATCCAGACGGCCTCTTCTATCTTCATCCATCCGGCAAAGTCCTCATCCAGGCGGCAAGAAGTCTCCATCCAGCGCAGAGCAGGTCCATCCTGAAGACATCCGGAGCGGAGCATCCTCTTCATACGGTCGCCGCTGTACACTGGAACTTGAATGCAAGTGACGCAATCCAAGTTGGCGTCCCTAGCATTCCTATTGGCTAAAAATTTTAATTCAGCCAATAGGAATTAGGGCTGCTAAAATCAAATTTGACAATAGAATGAGAGCTGCTTAAATCCTATTGGCTGTTTTAATTAGCCAATAGGATTTTAGCAGCCCTAATTCCTATTGGCTGAATCATATTTTTCAGCCAATAGGAATGCAAGGGACGCCATCTTGGATTGCGTCACTTGCATTCAAGTTCCAGTGTACGGCGGCCAAAGTATGAAGAGAATGCTCTGCGCCTGATGTCTTCAGGATGGACCTGCTCCGCGCCGGATGGATGAAGATAGAAGATGCCTTCTGGGTGAAGACTTCTTGCCGCCTGGATGAGGACTTCGCTGGTTGGATCCTTCAAGCGGTACTTCAAGAACTGTAAGTGGATCGTCGGGGGTTAGTGTTAGGCTTTTTTAAGTTTTTTTTGGGTGGGTTTTATTTTTAGATTAGGGTCTGGGTAGTAAAAGAGCTAAATGCCCTTTTAAAGGCAATGCCCATACAAATGCCCTTTTCAGGGCAATGGGTAGCTTAGGTTATTTTAGATAGTTTTTTTATTTGGGAGGTTGGGTTTTACTGTTGGGGGCGTGTTTGTATTTTTTTTTTACAGGTAAAAGAGTTGTTTATTTGGGGGCAATGCCCCACAAAAGGCCCTTTTAAGGGCCATTGGTAGTTTATTGTAGGCTATGGTTTTTTTATTTTGGGGGGCTTTTTTATTTTGATAGGGCTATTAGATTAGATTATTTTTGATAATTTGGTTGTTATTTTTCGTAATTTAGTGTTTGTTTTTTTTGTAACTTAGTGGGTTTTTTTGTAATGTAGTACTTTTAATAATGTTTAATAGTATATTTAAATAATTTTATTAGGTTTAGGTTTTTTTTAATATGTAATTTAGTTTATTTAATTGGTAGTTTAATTATATTGTAGTATAATAGGGTAGGTTAATTAATAGTTTTAAAAATAGTTAATTTTAATTCTACAGGTAAGTTAATTTATATTAAGATAGGGATCTTGTAATTTTAATTTAAAGTTAAGGGGTTGGTAGGTTTAGAGGTTAACAGCTTAATTTAGGTTTTTGCGATGTGGGGGTCTGATGGTTTAAGGGTTAATAGGTTTAGTTAGTGATGGTGATGTGGGAGGCCAGAGGTTTAGGGGTTAATAAGTTTATTTAGTTGCAGCGGTGTTGGGAAGTGGCGGAATAGGAGTTAATACATTTTATTTAGGTTGCGGCGATGTCGGGAGCGACAGGATAGGGGTTAGTTATTTTATTTAGGTTGCGGTGATGTCGGGGTGTGGCGAGATAGGGGTTAATAACTTTATTTAGGTTGCGGCGATGTCAGGGGACGGCGGGATAGGGTTTAATAACTTTATTTAGGTTGCGGTGATGTCGGGGTGCGGCAGGATAGGGGTTAATAACTTTATTTAGGTTGCAGTGATGTCAGGGGACGGCGGGATAGGGGTTGATAACTTTAGGTTGCAGCGATGTTGGGGTGCGGCGGGATAGGGGTTAAACATTTTAGTATAGTGGCAGCGTTTAGTGACATGTTATAAATAAAGTTGGGAAAAACGCGAATAGCAGCATCATCGATGACTGTTAGTTAACAACAGTCCAATGCTCATCACCCCGTACTTGGTGCGTGTGTTTTTGACTGCTTTTTTTTATAAATATGGAGATCGTATTGAGATCCGCGGCTGCGATTTTAGGTGAGCGTATTGGTGCCGGCGAATGCAACATAGTTGATAGCTTGATAAATATCCCCCTTAGTAAATGATTTTTATTGGGGTTGGCGGTACCATAGCCTGCAGTCTATACTGATTTGTAGCTAATTATTTAGAAGAACAGCAATGTTTTGTTTCTTTGCAAATGGTGATGGAAAACAGAGCAGATATATGTGCCATTATCTCTATAAATAGGTTGTTTCTAAATAGGAATCTTGTTAGGGAAGAAGAAACAGCAAGAGGATTTGAAGATTAGCATGCTAGCAGCATTAGGATTAATTATTTCTAGTCATTGCTGCTGGGAGACCACAAATATTAACTTAAAGGGACACTAAACCCCAAAAAATTCTCTCATGATTCAAGTAGAGAATACAATTTTAAACAACATTCCAATTTATTTGTATTATCTAATTTGCTTCATTCCTTAGATATCGTTTGCTGAAGAAATAGCAATTCACATGTGTGAGCCAATCACACGAGGCATCTATGTGCAGCAACCAATCAGCAGCCACTGAGCCTATCTAGATATGCTTTTCAGCAAAGTATATCAAGAGAATTAAGCAAATTAGATAATAGAAGTAAATTAGAAAGTTGTTTAAAATTGTACTCTCTTTCTAAATCTTGAAAGAAAAAAAATGGGTTTCATGTCCCTTTAAATGGACAGTCTAGTCAAAATTAAACTTTCATGATTCAGATAGGAAATGCAGTTTTAAACAACTTTCCAATTTACTTTTATCATCAAATTTAATTTGCTCTCTTGGTATTCTTTATTGAAAGCTAAACTTAGGTAGGCTCATATGCTAATTTCTAAGCCCTTGAAGGCCACCTCTTATCTCAGTGCATTTGGACATTTATTTTACAGCTAGGCAGCGCTAGTTCATGTGTGCTATATAGATAACCTTGTGCTCACTCCCATGGAGTTACCTAGAAGTCAGCACTGGTTGGCTAAAATGCAAGTCTGTCAAAAGAACTGAAATAAGGGGGCAGTCCGCAGAGGCTTAGATACAAGGTAATCACAGAGGTAAAAAGTATATTAATATGACCGTGTTGGTTATGCAAAACTGGGGAATGGGTAATAAAGGGATTATCTTTTTTAAAACTATAAATATTCTGGAGTAGACTGTCCCTTTAACTACTATAGGTATTAGTAATTGAATGCTTTAGTGAATTTATCTAAATCTTAGAAGCCAGCTATTATACTGTATATTCATTATATAAACTTCTTTCTCTCTCCTAAATGAATATAAATTTGTCAGCACCCGAACATGCAGAAAGATCATACAGCTCAGTGATTTCCCCCCTAGGCTGACTGAATTTTACAAACAGCATTAATTGAAACTTCCTGTACTAGTAACACACAGAAAACTGATTGGACGCTGCTTGGCTGCCAGCAGTAATGGTTGCCAGAGGCAGCTGAAGGTAGGAATAATCAATGTGGCCATCTTAAATCCTAAAAATGATGGATATTCATTAGGGTTACTCTAGCAATCTCCAGCACCACTCCTCTGTATAGGGCTTATAGTGTAGACCTTGTGGGTCTCGGCTTTGGCAGTCTAACAGGAACTCAGTTTAGGCAGACAAAAGGGAATATAGCCAATTTATTCCAGTGACACAGCTAAAATGTATATCATGGTGAGAATTATTTATAGCAGTATGTTTCACATTCTGGGTGTAATTAAAACAATACAAACTCTTATATATGTATTAGTGAGCAGTGAAAAAGGATATCCAAATAGCAACTTAATGATAGGCCAGTCATTACAAAAGAGCCAGCCATGTCCTAACTTTATGACAATGCCTGATTGGATCATACAAGAACCAATGAGATGAATACCTGGCTCCCAGCTAGAAGTAATATTGACTTTGCCAGGCTCTGGATTC
Source organism: Bombina bombina (assembly GCF_027579735.1). Lineage (NCBI taxonomy): Eukaryota > Metazoa > Chordata > Amphibia > Anura > Bombinatoridae > Bombina > Bombina bombina. Next base: position 1,098,766,239 of record NC_069504.1, on the reverse strand, counting down.
TAGATAACCCTATTTGCTATCAATGTGCTTACAACCATGTGAGGTAAGAGCTTTGCTGGACTTACAGGTTTAATAGACTGGCAGTTCCTGCCTTTTCTGGTAACAATATACAAATAGAATTTGCAATCCCCTTTCACACAATTAAAGTATCAGTTTGTGTTATGACCACACTCTTTAGTCAGAAAGTGGGCATCAGTTACACCTGTACATCCGTGGAATCTGAAGCTCTTTCATTTAAAAAAAAGAGACCTTTCTAAGATACATGCCTCTAGGAAACAGTAACATTGTACACAGACAAAAATGTTGCATATGCCCAGTGTTTATTTGGAGAAGCTGACTCCATATTTGGAAAGGAAAAAACTTTGATTGCTTTAGTAGAGCGCTGAAAATGGTGGCAGTGGTAGGGGAAGGACATGGGTGGTTGAGAGGACACGGAACATGCCTCTTGATTTTGTAGTTGACTCTTTGAATCCAAGATGACTAGTAACCCAAGTCAAAGGACATGCACATTACTCAAACACGTTGGAAGGGGAGTATATATATATCCTAGGTCGGCGACTTCCCAATCGGTGTCACGCAACTCTTGCTTGTGGCCGCTTCCTTCCGTTGCCATGGCCATTGCCATGGACGCGGCGGTGCTTGTGTGAGAACGGCAGTGACATCATCACCGCATGCTGTGTGTCTCCCTGATCACACCTGTTTGTCCTCTTTGGCGCCAACCGGCACCTATGTATGTACCTTACTTACCTTCTATCACTGCCCATGTATAGGTTGTACTATTTGTATTCCTGGGTGACTTTTTACTTAGTACTTTGCTGCTGTAATACTCTGGACTGCCTATTATTGGTAAACTCTGCTTACCACTGACTATTCTACTGGTTAACCCCTGAACTGCTATATTGCTCTGGGCTGCTTATTCATTGCCAAACTCTGTTTGCCACTGACTATTCTACTGGTTAACCCTTGAACTGCTGTGTTGCTCTGGTCTGCCTACTCATTGCTGACCTATGTTTGCCACTGACCACCCTCTCTCTGCCTTACCCATTGGTAATGTGAATTATCGAATTACTGCCTGGTGTCTGTTCTCTACACTGCCTGAGACCCTTTTCCTGCTTCTCTCATCTCTACTGTGAGTATTGCATTGCATCCTCATTTAGTTCTTATTTTTTGTTCTGGGATATTTCCTTATCTTGCCACTTGACGCCGGGATAAGAAGACTACTGGCCAGGATTAGTCTGATAGGGTAATATCCTACGAGCATTACAATCAGGGCAGGTAGTAGTGTGTATGCACCAATCAGGTTTTGACAAAGTGCCCACAAATTGTTGCATGGACAAGGCCCTATACAAGAATGAGAATATCAGTTTATAAGAGTGTTATTTTAATAAATATACTCATAAGGTTTATTTCTGATTTTATGCTTATGACATTTATCTATATTTGTTTACAATATAGTGTCCCTTTAACAGTTTGCTATTATCCTCTGCTATTTATTTTTAATTAAAGAGAAATGTTATTTATGGACACAGGGTTTGTTGAAAGAATGTGTGTCTGATTTATGTAACACATTGCTTCTGTCTTCAGTACAATGCTCTGCAATATGCTATGATGCACCAGCTCTGGAGCCCTCCTGCAGTGCAGCACTGCTCAGGCTATTTGTCTTTTTGAGCACTGGTAATTTATTACTTTCCTAATTGTGCTGTAGAATTGCCCTAAGGGTACACTAGTCACCCGTACGCGCAGCATCATTAAGTATTAATACTACAATAGAGGGAACACTGCAAGAAAACAACACAAAATGTCATCAATAAATTGTTTAGAATGCAAATTTAGAGACCTAAAGTTCCCCAACCAATTGATGCTTTGTTGAAGCTTATGAAGTGAAATACATTGCCATAAACATCTTCTTCCATAGGCACTGCACAGAAAAGGGTTAAACTCATAGTCGGCTGCAGAGCAGCAATGTACTACTGGTAGTTAGCTGAACACAATGGGTAAGCCAATGACAAGAGGCATATGTGAGAGGCAACCAATCACCAGCTAGTGCCCAGTAGTGCATTGTTGCTTCTGGATTTTGTGTTGTTTTCGGTAGGTAAAAATTCTAAATTTGAGAAATGTTAAAGGGACATTCCGGTCAAAATTTAAATGCACATAGATTAATTACATCTTTGAATAAAAACATATTTGTCATATACATGTATTAGCAAAAATGCTTCTAGTAAAAGTTATCACTGTTTTAGTGTTAACATTTTTCTCTGCACGTGCATGTGAAACATATCTAGATATTCTCAGTGCACCAGCATTTTAAATACTGCAGCTGCTCAGAGCACAAGTGAGGCTTGTATCATGTCAGCTATTAACAAATTGAGCCATTACCAGATGATACAAGCACCTTAGGCTCTCTAAGCAAGGGCTGTGTTTAACCCCTTAATGACAACTGACGTACCAGGTACGTCATGCAAAAACTAACTGTTAGTGACAATAGACGTACCTGGTACGTCAGTTGTCTAACAGAGTGCTGGAAGTGATCACAATCGCTTCCAGCAGCTCTGAGGGTATTGCAGTGATGCCTCGATATGGAGGCATCCTGCAATACCCCTTTACAAGCCTCCGATGCAGAGAGAGCCACTCTGTGGCCCTCTCTGCACCGGTAGCGATGGTGCCGTTGTCCGGGTGGGAGGAGGGAGCGTGTGCGCGCATGCACGATGCGCGCGCGTGCACGATGCATGCGTGTGCACGTGCATGTGCGCGTGTGTGCACGGGGGCGCGCGTTAGCCACAATGACACCAATGAAGGCAGGAAGGGGAAAAAAAAGTTTTTTTTTGTTTTTTTTTTACATATAAAAGGATCTGGGAGGGGGTGGGGGTCTGCTACACTACAGAAATAATTAAAAAAAAAAAGAAGTTATAAATAAAATTAAAATAATTTGGTTTGTGGGGCCAAACTGGGTACTGGCAGACAGCTGCCAGTACCCAAGATGGCGGTAATTAGGTAGGGGAGAGGGTTAGAGATCTGGAGGGGGGGATCAGGGAGGTTGGTGCTAAGGCAGGGGTCCATCACAACTAAAATATTTTATTATTTTTATTTAAAAAAAATATATATATATTTTATTTTGTACTGGCAGACTTTCTGCCAGTACTTAAGATGGCGGGAACAATTGTGGGGTGGGGGAGGGAAGAGAGCTGTTTGGGAGGGATCAGGGGGTGGGATGTGTCAGGTGGGAGGCTTATCTCTAAAATTAACCCTGCAAGCTCCCTACAAGCTACCTAATTTAACCCCTTCACTGCTGGGCATAATTCACGTGTGGTGCGCAGCAGCATTTAGCGGCCTTCTAATTACCAAAAAGCAACGCCAAAGCCATATAAGTCTGCTATTTCTGAACAAAGGGGATCCCAGAGAAGCTTTTACAACAATTTCTGCCATAATAGCACAAGCTGTTTGTAAATAATTTCAGTGAGAAACCTAAAATTGTGAAAAATGTAAAGTTTTTTTTTTTATTTGCTCGCATTTGGCGGTGAAATGGTGGCATAAAATATACCAAAATGGGCCTAGATCAATACTTGGAGTTGTCTACTACACTACACTAAAGCTAAAATTAACCCTACAAGCTCCCTACAAGCTCCCTAATTAACCCCTTCACTCCTGGGCATGAAACACGTGTGGTGCGTAGCGGCATTTAGCGGCCTTCTAATTACCAAAAAGCAACCACAAAGCCATATAAGTCTGTTATTTCTGAAAAAGGGGATCCCAGAGAAGCATTTACAACCATTTGTGCCATAATTGCAGAAGCTGTTTGTAAATAATTTCAGTGGGAAACCTAAAGTTTGTGATAAAATTTGTGAAAAAGTGAACTTTTTTTTTTTTTTATCGCATTTGGCGGTGAAATGGTGGCATGAAATATACCAAAATGGGCCTAGATCAATACTTTGGGATGTCTTCTAAAAAAATATATATACATGTCAAGGGATATTCAGGTATTCCTGACAGATATCAGGGTTCCAATGTAATAAGCGCTCATTTTTAAAAAAAAGTGGTTTTGAAATAGCAAAGTGCTTCTTGTATTTATTTCCCTATAACTTGCAAAAAAAGCAAAAGAACATGTAAACATTGCGTATTTCTAAACTCAGGACAAAATTTAGAAACTATTTAGCATGGGTGTTTTTTGGTGATTGTAGATGTGTAACAGATTTTGGGGGTCAAAGTTAGAAAAAGTGTGTTTTTTTCCATTTTTTCCTCATATTTTATCATTATTTTTTTTTTAGTAAATTATAAGATATGATGAAAATAATGGTATCTTTAGAAAGTCCATTTAATAGCGAGAAAAACTGTATATAATGTGTGGGTACAGTAAATGAGTAAGAAGAAAATTACAGCTAAACGCAAACACTGCAGAAATCTAAAAATTGCCATTGTCATTAAGGGTAAGAAAATTGAAAAATGGTCCGGTCATTAAGGGGTTAATATGCTGGTGCACGGTGCATACTTAAATACACTTTTGAAACAGCTATAACTTTTATTAGAAGCATTTTTGCTAATGCATGTATATTACAAAAATGCTTCTGTTTAAAACTGAAATGCATCTATGTGGATTCCCATTTTGGCTGGAATGTCCCTTTAACAGAAGAATAGGTTCAGTCATTCAGAAATGGTTAACTGCTGAAAACAAGTTCAAGATTTTAATCAGCTCCATAATATGGCAATTAATGCATAATAAAAGTGAGACACAAAATCAATAAAAAAAAACTAAAAAAAAAAAGATGGAGCAATAAAAAGCAAAGTTGTCTTTTTTTTAATTACTTTTTAATTAGGTTCTAATTTTTCTTTCTTTTTTTCCCCAAAATGGGCTGGGTTAGCACTTTACTTGAACCATAAAATATTTAGAAAATATGTAAAGCAATTTTGCTTCTCGTGGTGAAGTAATATAGCGCTTATATAATGAGAAAAGTCATTTAACAATTAAAGTTCAGCAGTATCCAATTAATAAGGTCTTATAAGTTACGTCATATTTTCTACACACTCTCTGCTTTATATAGAACTAAATCCCTTTTAGTCTAAACCTTATTTAAAGTCACCAGATGACAATAGCTTTATTTATCTGCTCAGCTGTCACCATGTATCTAAAAATGTAACATTGCTTCTGACAGCTGCACAGTTGTTTTTTTATTAAAGTCTCCAAATATTGCAGACTCTGGTTTAAAAGTAACTTTAAAAGTATATATTTTTATATACAGTATGTATCAGTAATGGCTGCAATGCAAATAATCTGCATGCAAAATAATTTATTTAATCCCTTAATGACATGACTATCATTAGGAGGTTTTTATGCAAATAAAAGTCCTCTTTGGCACTGCAGTTATTTAAAAAAAATGCCCAATCGTGATATCCGCCGGCTTCTTTGCACAACATGGGGACACGGTACATTAAGTTAAATGATACAATAGGGTGGGCTGTGTTTAGACAGCAAGCCTGTGACACGGTTCTCAAAAGAAACTTGATAGCCAATGAGGATGGATATAAATTATTAATCCAAAGGCTTTTGGCTGCATAAAAGTATGTTATTTTGATTTAATTTTTAAAAGATATAGCTATATTTGTAATTTTCGTGGGATATTTCCTTATCAGACCAATCCTGGCCAGTAGTCTTCTTATCCCAGCATCAAGTGGAAAGATAAGGAAAAATCCCAGAACTAAGTTAAATTGATTTATATGAATGAGGTAGTTCAGGAAGAGTAATCACCATAAGCGGCAAAGAAAGGTACTGAGGAGTAGGTATACATGGAATCCAAACAGAATCCAAACAGTATTATGTACAAAATAAAAGGAATGCTCACCTGTTCACTGCAGTGCACTGAACAGTGAAAGCAGGAAACCCAATCCTTTAGTGACAATGGAACATGCAATGCAGGGCACAGCAACAGATAGGCAGCCTTAATCCTTTGTAGTAACAAAGGGGTTAAGCAGGAGAACAGTCACTTGGCAAGCAGGGTTCAGTAACAGGCAGGCAACCCAATCTTTCAGAGTAACAAAGGGGTTAAGCAGGGGAATGGTCACTTGGCAAGCAGGGTTCAGTAACAGGCAGGCAATCCAATCTTTCAGAGTAACAAAGGGGTTAAGCAGGGGAATGGTCACTTGGCAAGCAGGGTTCAGTAACAGGCAGGCAACCCAATCTTTCAGAGTAACAAAGGGGTTAAGCAGGGGAATGGTCACTTGGCAAGCAGGGTTCAGTAACAGGCAGGCAATCCAATCTTTCAGAGTAACAAAGGAGTTAAGCAGGGGAATGGTCACTTGGCAAGCAGGGTTCAGTAACAGGCAGGCAATCCAATCTTTCAGAGTAACAAAGGAGTTAAGCAGGGGAATGGTCACTTGGCAAGCAGGGCTCAGTAACAGGCAGGCAATCCAATCTTTCAGAGTAACAAAGGGGTTAAGCAGGGGAATGGTCACTTGGCAAGCAGGGTTCAGTAACAGGCAGGCAACCCAATCTTTCAGAGTAACAAAGGGGTTAAGCAGGGGAATGGTCACTTGGCAAGCAGGGTTCAGTAACAGGCAGGCAATCCAATCTTTCAGAGTAACAAAGGAGTTAAGCAGGAGAATGGTCACTTGGCAAGCAGGGTTCAGTAACAGGCAGGCAATCCAATCTTTCAGAGTAACAAAGGGGTTAAGCAGGGGAATGGTCACTTGGCAAGCAGGGTTCAGTAACAGGCAGGCAACCCAATCTTTCAGAGTAACAAAGGGGTTAAGCAGGGGAATGGTCACTTGGCAAGCAGGGTTCAGTAACAGGCAGGCAATCCAATCTTTCAGAGTAACAAAGGAGTTAAGCAGGGGAATGGTCACTTGGCAAGCAGGGCTCAGTAACAGGCAGGCAATCCAATCTTTCAGAGTAACAAAGGAGTTAAGCAGGGGAATGGTCACTTGGCAAGCAGGGCTCAGTAACAGGCAGGCAATCCAATCTTTCAGAGTAACAAAGGGGTTAAGCAGGGGAATGGTCACTTGGCAAGCAGGGTTCAGTAACAGGCAGGCAATCCAATCTTTCAGAGTAACAAAGGGGTTAAGCAGGGGAATGGTCACTTGGCAAGCAGGGTTCAGTAACAGGCAGGCAATCCAATCTTTCAGAGTAACAAAGGGGTTAAGCAGGAGAATGGTCACTTGGCAAGCAGGGTTCAGTAACAGGCAGGCAATCCAATCTTTCAGAGTAACAAAGGGGTTAAGCAGGAGAATGGTCACTTGGCAAGCAGGGCTCAGTAACAGGCAGGCAATCCAATCTTTCAGAGTAACAAAGCACCCAGGAGAACACAAAGGCAAACCTACACTTGGACAGCAAGAGTAAGCAAAGGAAGTACTTACATAGGTGCAGGCTTGCTCTAAGGAGAACAGACAGGTGCATCCAGAGTGGCATTAGCGATGATCGTGGTGATGACGTCATCGCCGCGCACCGACAACAACCCTATGCGGCCATGGCAACGACTGAGGGAACAGCGTGACAATATAATTCCCTTTAAAAAGACAGTCCAGTCAAAAAAAAACTCAAATAGGGCATGTCATTTTTGCTTTGTTGTCTTGGTATTCTTAGTTAAAAGCTAAACCTAGGAGGTTCTCATATGTTAATTTCTTAGGCCTTGAAGGATGCCTCTAATCTGAAGGCATTTTGACAGTTTTTCACCACTAGAGGGCATTAGTTCATGTGTTTCATATAGATAACATTGAGCTTGCGTGCGTGAAGTTACCTAGGAGTGAGAACTGATCGGCTAAAATGCATGTCTGTCAAAAGAACTGAAATAAGAGGGCAGTTTGCAGTGGCATAGATACAAGGTAATTACAGAGGTAAAACATGTATTACTATAACTGTGTTAGTAGTACAAATAGGGATATCTTGTAAAACTTAATTTGACAGGTACCACGCCCCTTTATATGCAAAACCCCGCCCTGTTATATGCAGAACACCCCCTTTATATGCAGATCCCTGCGCACTATCCTCCCAATATTTCTACCCTATCCGCAAACTCTTTTCCATATCTCACGCCCCTTTTATGGCTTATTCCCTTCTTTTAAGAACTTTTTAACATTTATTTTAATGTTATAATAATAATAAACAATATAATTTATTTTAAATTGTGTTGTGTTAATGTTTTATGTATTGTTTTACTGATATTATGTAAGATTTCAATGCTATTACATTTGTTAAAAAACAGAACACATTTTAATTCAACGTATTCCTAATAAGGGTATTTAAAAAATAAGCATACAAACTATCTTCTCTGCGTAATGTCCGAGCACTGTCGGATCAGGTCCTCAAGACCTATAATAAATAGGTCTCCTAGTCTTAAAAGCAGATGTGACCATCATCTTTTGTTATTATCTGCACTGACCTATGACCTGTGGTCATTTTGACACAAGGAAGAATGTGGAAAGGAGAATTTGACACTACTTAGCAGCTCAATCTAACCTTAGACACATGTTAGCAATAGCCTTTCACAAGGAAACGCACCATATCTAACCTTACACAGACAATATCTAGTCCTCAAAACATATGTAAACATCATCTTTTGTTATTATCTGCACTGACCTGTGACCTGTGGTCATTTTGGCACAAGGAAGTATGTGGAAAGAAGAAATAACTTGCTTTGCTTTTAATATTAAGTTCATGGAATGAGAGTATGTATTTTTCTGAGATGTAGAAACAGTCTACATTTGATACAAGAAATGATATTAAAAGGGGTGTGTCTATGTGGGAGGTTGTTTTGTGTTGAGAGAGGAGGGGTACAGGGAGAATGCTTCTGTCTGTGTACGAGATATGTGAAGTAACACACATTTTCCTCAGCATGTATCAGACAGCTGAATGTTGAACACGTTTTAGTTTCAAAACACACCTCTTTTTAATATCATTTCTTGTATCAAATGTAGACTGTTTCTACATCTCAGAAAAATACATACTCTCATTCCATGAACTTAATATTAAAATCAAAGCAAGTTATTTCTTCTTTCCACATACTTCCTTGTGTGAAAATGACCACAGGTCACAGGTCAGTGCAGATAATAACAAAAGATGATGTTTACATATGTTTTTAAGACTAGATATTGTCTGTCTAAGGTTAGATATGGTGCGTTTCCTTGTGAAAGGCTATTGCTAACATGTGTCTAAGGTTAGATTGAGCTGCTAAGTAGTGTTAAATTCTCCCTTCCACATTCTTCCTTGTGTCAAAATGACCACAGGTCATAGGTCAGTGCAGATAATAACAAAAGATGATGGTCACATCTGTTTTTAAGACTAGGAGGCCTATTTATTACAGTGCGGATCAGGTCCGCAAGACCTCGCTGAATGCGGAGAGCAATACGCTCTTTGTATTCAGTATTGCGCCAGCAGCTCACAAGAGCTGCTGGTGCAACGCCGCCCCCTGCAGACTCGCGGCCGCCAGCAGGAGGTGTCAATCAACCCAATCGTACTCGATCGGGTTGAATTCCGGCGATTCCTGTCCGCCTGCTCAGAGCAGGCAGACAGGGTTATGGAGCAGCGGTCTTTGTGACCGCTGCTCCATAACTTGTGTTTCCGTTCGGAGCTTGATAGATAGGCCTCTATAGCTTAACAACTTTGAGTTAATTAAGAAAAATACAAAATATCTTCTCTGTCTAATAATCGAGCCCCCAATACGCAGAGACAATATTTTGTATGTTTCTTTTTTTAAAATACCTTTATTAGGAATACATTGAATTAAAATGTTTTTTAAAATTTAATAGGATTGAAATCTTACAAAATATCAGTTAAACAATACATAAAACATTAACACAACACAATTTAAAATAAAATTATATTGTTTATTATTATAACATTAAAATAAATGTTAAAAAAAATCTTAAAAGAAGGCAATAAGCTAAAAAAGGGGTGTAAAATATGGAAAAGAGTGGGCGGATAGGGTGGAAATATTGGGAGGAGAGTGGGCGGGAATCTGCATATAAAGGCGTGGGGATCTGCATATAAAGGGGTGGGGTTTTGCATATAAAGGGGCGTGGTACCTGTCAAATTAAGTTTGACAAGATGCCCCTATTTGTACTACTATGGTGCTTCCTTATTTGGATGGTAACTTGGTATTAGCTTAAACTTTTCTTTTATTAGAATTTCTCATGAATCAACTAGTTTTGTTTCTTCAAGACTTGGTTAGAGGATTTAATCTACCGGAGAGTTTCGTGATTCCTTAGACAAGGGTCACCTTTTTTTGGGTGGATTTATTGTTCATGACTTTGTCTTTATTGGAAAAGAGTCAATTGTAATTGGCGTTAGCCTGTCTAAACTTACAGTCTAGAACATTTCTTTTAGTGGCTATGTGCATGGAAGTTTTAGGTCTCATAACTGCAGCAATCGGACGTGGTTCCTTTTTGCCTGTTTTTCATTTGAGACCTCTTTAGCTTTGCATACTGAATCAATGGTGCAGGAAATGTTTTCAGATATCACAGTTGATATTCTTAATTCCAACACTCAACTCTCTCTGATTTGGTGATAAGATTATCATCGTTTTTTTCAGAGGGCCTCATTTTGTTCGTCCTTCCTGGATTGTATTCTTATTGGATACAAGTCTTACAGATTGGGGAGCTGTCTGAGAGTTTTTGACAGCACAAGGGGTTTGGAAACCTCAAGAGGCGAGGTTACCAATCGATATTTTAGAACTCTTTCAAGCTTTTCCTTTTTTACGAGAACTGTTCATTTTTGCTTTCAGACAGATATTTTCACTACTGTGGCATATGTCAATCATCAATAGGGACTTGCAGTTCCTTAGCAATTGAGAAGTATCTTGAATACGTTCTTAGATGGAATTCATCTCCTGTCTATTCTCTACGATTCATATCTCACATTTTGGAGGTAGATTATCTCAGCCATCAGACTTTACGTCCGGGAGAGTGGTATCTTTATACAGATGTGTTTTTTCAGTTTTCAAGGTACCTTTTCAACTCCAGGGATCATCAGGCGAAGATGGTGTATGCTTTGGTAGTGTCTTGGTTTTGCAACCTAACTACATGTTTCTGCCTCTGGTTTTTTCTTCCAAGGGTGATCTGCAAGATCATATTGGAACAATCTCTTTGGTTTCTGATAGCATTGACATGGCCTCACATGTTTGGTATATGGATCTTGTCCAGTTGCCATCCTTGGCTGCTTTCTCTTTGGCCAGCTCTCTTGTTTTAAGGGCTGTTTTTCCATCAGAATCTCAAATGACTAATTTGTAGGTATGGAAATTGATTAGTGTTTAGTCATAGAGGTTTTCTCTGACTCAGTTTTTTTCACTATGTTGCAGGCTTATAAGTCTTTGAAGGAACATGTATTATCAGGTTTGGAAAACCTATTTTTTATGGTGTTCTTTTCATAAATTCTCTTAGCATTCTTTTAGAAGTCCAACGATTTTACAGTCTCTTCAGGATGGTTTGGATTAAGTTTGTCTACTCATTTTTTTTGAAGGGACAAATCTTGATTCTTTCTGTTCATTTCTTAGAAAGATTTCTTAACTTCCTGATTTTCAATGCTTTTTTCAGGCTCTGGTTCGTATCAAGCCTGTTAAGTTATTAATTTCTCCTTTTTTGGATTCGTAATCTGGTTTAAGGATTTTGTAGGCTCTTTCTTTTGAGTTTATATTTTCTTTGAGGATTATTTACTTTATTGGAAAGTGTTGTTTCTCTTGGCTACCTCTTCTGCTAGAAGAGTGTCTGATTTATCAGCCCTCTCTTGTGTGTCTCCTTAGCTGATTTTTCATCTAGATCAGTTGTTTTGTGGTCTTCTTTATTTTTTTTATCTTCCTAAGGTTGTGAGGTTGAACAACATTACTAGAGAAATTGTTTTTTTTCTTCTTTGTGTCCTATTCCTAAAGAATTCTCTGAGAGTTCTTTACATCTATTGGATATGGTAAGAACTTTCTAATTCTATATCGAGGTTACTAGGATTTCAGAAGACTTCTATTCTATTTGTTGTTTTTCTGGTTCCAGAAAAGCTTAGAAAGCCTAAGCCATTTCTTTGGCATCCTGGTTAAAGCTTTTGTTTTTCAAGGCTTATTTGGAGGCAGGGCAGGCTCCGCTTTAGAGATTTACAGCTCATTCTACTAAGTTCAGTCGTCATTTTTTGGGCTTTTTCAGAATGGAGCATTGGTTGATCAATTTGCAAAGCAGTCATTTGGTCTTCTTTGCATACTTTTATTGTTTTTACCATTTTGATGTATTATGCTTCCTCTGAAGCAGTCTTTGGTAAAAAAAAAAGTTCTTCAGGCAGCTGTCTTAGTTTGATTCTGCTGCTTTTGATTTAAGTTTTTTTTAAAGAAAAACTTAATTATTGTGTGGATTTCATTTCTCAGTGGAAATAGCTGTTGTTATTTTATCCCTCCCTCTCTAGTGACTCTTCTGTGGACTTCCACATCTTGGGTATTTCTATCCCATACGTCACTAGCTCATGGACTCTTGCCAATTACATGAAAGAAAGCATAATTTATGTAAGAACTTACCTGATAAATTAATTTCTTTCATATTGGCAAGAGTCCATGAGGCCTACCCTTTTTATGGTGGTTATGTTTTTTTGTATAAAAGAACAATTATATTTCCAGTTCCTCTTTTTGTATGCTTTTTTGCTCCTTTTGTTGTCACCTCACTACTTGGCTATTCCTTAAAACTGAGTTGTGGGTGTGGTGGGAGATGTATTTATAGGCATTTTGAGGTTTGGGAAACTTTGCTCCCTCCTGGTAGGAATGTATATCCCATATATCCCTAGCTCATGGACTCTTGCCAATATGAAAGAAATGAATTGATCAGGTAAGTTCTTACATAATGTTTTTTATTTCTTGTTATAAATAAGCTGTATGTTTATCAATAAAATGTAGTTATTTCAAATAAATGTGTTCATTTATTGATAAAATGTAATAATTTAAAATGCAACAAAATACTTTGTCTCTAAAAATAATAACTTGCTACTGTGAAATGTATTTACTGCGTTATTGCTCAAGGTTACATACAAGGTTTGTTTTTGTCTGGTGAACACTTTAATGACGGAGAAATTCCCTTGTTATCGAGAGAGCTAGTTTTATTTATTTTATCCTAACAAAAATGTATAAATATTCACTCCCATTGGGGAGGGTGCAGAAACAAAAAAACATCATTTAAACGGATTTGCTTATCATCTAAAAGCAAATATATATATATATATATATATATATATATTTAAATGCAATAACTCTGCAATATTATTATTCAAATTTGAACATTTTCATTGTATTTATTTAGCAACTGCAAATGTATGTTTGTAACTTTACAATGCATAGTTGTACAATAAAATATACATTTTAAATATGTTTTTATCTTATTCTTAACCTTGTACATTTTTTTTCAAATAAGATAAATTCTGCATATTTAACATTAGAGGAATATAGATTTTAAGATAGCAGATATTGAAGAGCCTGATTCTCATAAACTCTTGTCCTTGGGCAGAAAACAGCTTATTTTCTCTCACAGGGGAGACTGAACTATACTTGTATTTGCATCTAGTATAGTATACACTATTTTTCTATTAGTTAAAGTTACAGTCTAGTCAAAATTAAAATTTCATAATTCAGATAGAGCACACTATTTTCAGTAGCCAGCTGCTACTGAGCATGTGCAAGATTCAGAGGATATATGTATATGCATTTTGTAATTGGCTGATGGCTGTCACATGATGAGAAGGAAAATATAACTTTCTTTGACATTTGTCAGAAAGAAATCTGCTACTCAATTGAAATTCAAACCAAGGGCACGATCCGATATACGGTGCAGGTTTCGGCGCAAGCGTGGAATCCTGTGCTGCCCGTAGTTTCACCTCGCACAGCGACCTATCACATATACGGCGCCGGCAGTTGTTAAAGTGCCGTTAATCGGACAAACTAGCGATGTCCAGAAATCAGCGTAAGTACAAATTTCTGGAGTCGCCAGTGACTTACGGCACTTTAGAAACTGCCGCCACATAAAAAAACTGACTTAAGTATAAAATCTCCCGTTACTGTCTAGCACGCCTCCCAAACATCATCCCGACATGTATACCCCTCTATCTGCAATCCCCCCTCTCACTCCTAATAATAAATATATTAACCCCTAAACCGCCGCTCCCGGACCCCGCCGCCAGCTAATCTGACCCCCCTACACCACCGCCACCTATATTAAATATATTACCCCCCTAATCTGACCCCCCTACACCGCCGCCACCTATATTAAATATATTACCCCCTAATCTGAGCCCCCTACACCGCCGCCACCTATATTAACTATATTAAACCCTAATCTGACCCCCCTACACTGCCGCCAGCTACATTAAATGTATTACCCCCTAATCTGACCCCCTACACCGCTGCCAGCTATATTAAATTTATTACCCCCTAATATGATTCCCCTACACCGCCGCCAACTATATTAAATATAGTAACCCCTAATATGATCTCCCTACACCGCCGCCACCTATATTAAATATAGTAACCCCTAATATGATCTCCCTACACTGCTGCCACCTATATTAAATATAGTAACCCCTAATATGATCTCCCTACACCGCCGCCACCTATATTAAATATAGTAACCCCTAATATGATCTCCCTACACCGCCGCCACCTATATTAAATTTATTAACCCCTAATCTGACCCCCCCTACACCGCCGCCACCTATATTAACCCCTAATCTAATCCCCCTACACCGCCGCCACCTATTTTAAATATATTAACCCCTAAACCTAACCCTAACACTCCCTAACTTAATTATTATTTAAATAAATCTAAATAATATTAATATTATTAACTAAATTATTCCAATTAAAACTAAATACTTTACCTATAAAATAAACCCTAAGATAGCTACAATATAATTAATAATTACATTGTAGCTATTTTAGGGTTTATATTTATTTTACAGGTAACGTTGTATTTATTTTAACTAGGTACAATAGCTAATAGCTACCTAGTTAAAATAATTACAAAATTACCTGTAAAATAAATCCTAACCTAAGTTACAAATACACCTAACACTACCCTATCAATAAATTAATTAAATAAACTACAATTATCTAAACTAAAATACAATTAAATACACTAAACTATATTACAAAAACAAGCAAACACTAAATTACAAAAAAATAAAAAAAGATTACAAGAATTTTAAGCTAATTACACCTAATCTAAGCCCCCTAATAAAATAAAAAAGCCCCCCCCAAATAATAACATTTCCCTACCCTAAACTAAATTAAAAAAGTAATCAGCTCTATTACCAGCCCTTAAAAGGGCCTTTTGCGGGGCATTGCCCCAAAGTAATAAAGTCTTTTACCTGTAAAAAAAAGAACAACCCCCCCATTACAACCCACTACCCACACACCCCTACTCTAAAACCCACCTGATCTCCCCTTAAAAACCTAAGTCTAACCCCCAAGTGGTCCTTACCTGTCCTGAAGACCGGCGGAGAACGTCCAGTTCCAGGCGGAGAAGTCTTCTTCCAGGCGGCGACCTCTTCTTCTTCTAGGAACCGGCCGGCGTGGAGCGGAGGAGTTAAAGACTGATGACTGCAAAGCTGAAGACCGTCCACTCTGGAACTGAAGACCGGCGATGCTGGAACTGAAGTTCGTCGATGCTGGAACTGAAGACCGGAGCCATGGAGTGTGGAGGATCCTCTTCATACGATCTCCGCCATACACTGAATAGGAATTCAAGGAATGCGATTAAAAATGGCGTCCCTTGAATTCCTATTGGCTGATTTGAGCCTTCAAATTCAAATCAGCCAATCAGATGAGAGCTACTTTAATTCTATTGGCTGATTTGAATAGCCAATAGAATAAGAGCTACTGTAATTCTTTTGGCTGATTAGAATAGCATTCTATTCGAGTATCCCAATGGAAAATCCAAAAAACTTCTCTCTTACTGAGAATGATCCCTCTGTTTCCTCCCCTAGGGTGTATAGGGATCAATTGGGTAGCTTGAAATGTCAAGAGGGAACTATCAGAGTTATGACATCTTTTGAAATGCAGGGATATTGGAGTAGTGGACTCAGGATCCTCTATAGAACGTAAATGTTCTAAAAAACGGTCCTTGAGGGCACGTGTAGTTTGTCCTACATACTGCCTTAGGCATCCCTTGCATGTCAAAAGGTAAATGATATAACAAGAATTGCAGGTCATGTGTTCCCGAATCTGAAAACTCTTGTTATTTGCAGATGACACAAAGCTCACTCCAAATGTAGCATAGGAGCAAGATTTGCATCTCCTGCTACCACATTTAAAGAAGCCCGGCTTAATGGAGAGACAGTTTTTTCTCTGTGGTTCTCTCGGCAACATGGAAGTAGATAGATTCCCTAAGGTTGGCGCTTTACGTGACACAAAACATGTGCCATCCTTAAGAAGCAGTTACCTGGTAACAGTGGTATCCCCAGCAGGACCTTTTCTGATGCAGTGGGATTGGCTGGATGCCGAGTTAGGGCTTTGCATTCAGTGCTGCACAGTGCAATCTAAAACAGCACATGGCAAGAGCTTGGCATGTCACATGACACTGGCACGGTCTGGCACAGTTTTGAAAAAAATATATATAAGCAGAGTACTTTTGACTGTGACAGTATTAGGACTGAATGTGTGTGTTCCCCATGTCACATCCACAGTCTGGTATGATTGTACCTATTTAAAATAAATACAATAAATACAAAGTTACCTGTAAAATAAATATAAACCCTAAAATAGCTACAATGTAATTATTAATTATATTGTAGCTATCTTAGCGTTTATTTTATAGGTAAGTATTTAGTTTTAAATAGGAATAATTTAGTTAATATTAATATTATTTAGATTTATTTAAATAATAATTAAGTTATGGGGTGTTAGGGTTAGACTTAGGTTTAGGGGTTAATATATTTAAAATAGGTGGCGGCGGTGTAGGGGGCTCAGATTAGGGGTTAATATAGTTAATATAGGTGGCGGCGGTGTAGGGGGATCATATTAGGGGTTAATATATTTAAAATAGGTGGCGGCAGTGTAGGGGGATCATATTAGGGGTTAATATATTTAAAATAGGTGGCGGCGGGGTAGGGGGCTCACATTAGGGGGTAATATAGTTAATGTAGGTGGCGGCGGGGTCCGGGAGCGGCGGTTTAGGGGTTAAACACTTTATTAGGGATTGCGGCGGGGGATTGCGGTTGACAGGTAGATAGACATTGCGCATGCGTTAGGTGTTAGGTTTTATTTTGCAGGTAGTTTAGAGAGTTACGGGGCTCCAATACTCAGCGTAAGGCTTACTACGCCTGCATTTTGTGGCGAGGTGAAAATGGAGTTTTGGTTTGGTATCTCACTCTATGGGCCAAAAAACTACGGCCGAAGGGTGAAATATACGAGCTCTAATTTTAGAGAATAAGTACCATCAGAAAGTACAAAGCTTAAATGTAATAAAACGTAAAGGCCAAAACCAAAGTCTAAAGTAAAATAAATTAGAATGCATTGTATTGTAAAAATCCACATACAGATTAAGTTATCAGAAAAGCCAAAGATTATTAAATGTAACTCCTACACTAATTATAAACATAGCTAAGCTTAAAGGGACATTAAACCCAATTTTTTTCATTCAGGATTTTGAAAGAGCATGCGATTCACTTCCATTATCTAATTTGCTTCATTCTCTTGATATATCATAAATAAACCATATCTAAATAGGCTCAGTAGCTCCTGATTGGTTGCTGCACATAGGTGCTGTGTGTGATTGGCTCACCTATGTGTATTGATATTTCTTCAACAAAGGATATCTAAAGAATTAAAGGGACAGTCTAGTCAAAATTAAACTTTCATGATTCAGATAGGGCATGCAATTTTAAACAACTTTCCAATTGACTTTTATCAATAAATTTGCTTTGTTCCCTTGATGGTATTTTTGAAAAGCTAAACCTAGGTAGGCTCAAACTGATTTCTAAACCGTTGAAAACCGCCTCTTAGCTCAGAGCATTTTGAAAGTTTTTCACCGTTAGACAGTACTAGTTCATGTGTGTCATATAGATAGCACTGTGCTCACTCCCGTGGAGTTATTTAGGAGTCTGCACTGATTGGCTAAACTGCATGTCCATCAAAAGCACTGAGATAAGGGGGCAGTCTGTAGAGACTTAGATATAAGGTAATTACAGAGGTAAAACATAAATTAATATAACAGTATTGGTTATGCAAAACTGTGGAATGGGTAATAAAGAGATGATCTATCTTTGTAAATAATAAAAATTTAGGTGTAGACTGTCCCTTTAAGCAAATTAGATAATAGAAGTCAATTGGAATGTTGTTAAAAATTGTATTCTCTACCTGAATCATGAAAGAAAACTTTCGGGTTTCATGTCCCGTTAATTGCTGAACAAAATATTTATTTTTGTCCAAGGACAAAATTCTCATTGAATTCAAGCAATTAAAACTGAAGGAAAACAGCTATTGTTTTGAAAGATATACTGTGATATAGTTCCAAAAAAGCTGTCAATATAATGTTAAACGTTTATTATTGTACTCAAAAACGTTCTCTGCTAAATTTAAAGGGGACATGAAACCCAACATTTTTATTCTATAATTCAGATAGAGAATACAATTTATTCCAATTTACTTCTGTTATCAAATTTGCTTAATTCTCTTGGTATCCCTTGATGAAGAAACAGCAATGCACTACTGGGAACTAGCTAAGCCAGCCAATGACATATGCTTACTTTTTTTTTTTTTACTGTCCCTTTAAAAAGGAATATATTTCAAAATGTATTACAGAGCTTTGTTTTTTGAAGAATGAGCCTCCCTGGATCATGAAAGAAATCCCTTTAATAAATGTATTTTAGTTTAAATAAAATTAAACTGAAAGTCAAACCCAGCTAAAAACGGTGATCGATTGAAACAAATAAAGGAGCTTTCTACATGAAGTATCTTATACTTTATGAATGAAAGTGCCCTTTATTTGTTTCAATAGTCAATCCTAGCGTTTGTATAACGCTAGGATTTACTTTCACTTTAAACGCTTTCTAGGTGCATTCGTTTATTAATAGAACATGATAATTTCAAATGCGACAAAATACTTTGTCTATAAAAATAATAACTTGCTACTGTGAAATGTATTTACTGCGTTATTGCTCAAGGTTACATACAAGGTTTGTTTTTGTCTGATGAATACTTTAATTACGGCAAAATTCCCTTGTTATCGAGAGAGCTAGTTTTATTAATTTTATCTCAACAAAAATGTATAAATATTCCCTAGTCTAGTCAAAATTAAACTTTCATGATTCAGATAGGGCACACAATTATAAGCAACTTTCTAATTTAATCCTATTATCAATTTTTCTTCGTTCTCTTGGTATCTTTATTTGCAATGTACTCTTAGAAGCCTGCCCATTTTTGGTTTAGTATCTGGGTAGCACTTTCTGATTGGTGTCTAAATGTAGCCACCAAACAGCAAGCGTTACTCAGGTGCTGAACCAAAAATGGGCAGGCTTCTAAGTGTACATTCAAATATAGATACCAAGAGAACGAAGAAAAATTGATAATAGGAGTAAATTAGAAAGTTGCTTAAAATTGCCTGCTCTGTCTGAATCATGACAGTTTAATTTTGACTAGACTATTCCTTTAACTAATAGAAAAATACTGTATACTATACTAGGTGCAAATACAAGTATAGTCCACTCTCCCCTGTGAGAGAAAATAAGCTGATGTTTTGACTAGACTATTCCTTTACCTAAATACAGCTGGCGAGATAAATCAGTGGCACCTGCAGGTGTAAAATTCTTAGAGAATAAGTACCATCAGAAAGTACAAAGAGTTTATGGGGCATATTTAACAATGTGCGAGCGGACATGATACGAAGTAGCGTATCATGTCCGCTGCCCATCGATAAATGCTGGCAGCATACGCTGCCGGCATTTATCACTGCACCAGCAGTTCTTGTGAACTGCTGGTGCAATGCCGCCCCCTGCAGATTCACGCCATTTGGCCGCTAGCAGGGGGTGTCAATCAACCCAATCGTATTTGATCAGGTTGATATCTGTCCGCTGCCTCAGAGCAGGTGGACAAGTTATGGAGCAGTGGTCTTTATTACAGATAACAAAGTTATCGAGAACAGACAAATTTAACATAGCTAAGAATCGCTGAATAAAATATTTTTTTCCATCTAAAGGGGAGGAGAGTCCAGGGCTTCATTCATTACTGTTGGGAATTAAGAACCTTGCCACCAGGAGGAGGCAAAGACACCCCAGCCAAAGGCTTAAATACCTCCCCCACTTCCCTCATCCCCCAGTCATTCTTTGCCTTTCGTCACAGGAGGATGGCAGAGAAGTGCCGAAGATGCAGAGAAGTGCCGAAGATCGGAGTAGTACTCTTCGCATTGGGACTGGAGTTTTAAGTAGTCCTGTCAGCCTCTCAGTGAGAGCCTGGACAAAAGTTAGAGCCCGGAGATGCAGGGAGAGTCTTTCTGCGAAACCATCCTGACTCCACAAGCTCCACAAGCAGCGTTGACGAGTTTTGCTGCCTGCTTTCTACACTCAAGTCCATGTCAGGAGCGAGGCTACTAACCTGTCACACTTGAAGGGCCGTGTTCCTGTTCTACGGCATAGATTCTGGTAAAATTGTTTAATTTTTTATTACATAATGATAACACGGAAGACAGGGTCACAGTGTGACGCCTTTTATCTTTAAAGAATCAAGGGTTAATATTCCTGGAAAGGGGATTATTGAACAGGGGAGGTTTATACATGATATTGTTTATTGTGTCATTGCTGCATTATGTGCGAGATGAGGCTCTGGCAATGTGTGGAACTTCAGGTGACTTATAGGAGTATAGCGTAGCTTTTTTGGCGCGTTTTCTCCTTAGGCAGGGGCGGTCCTGTCGGGCATTCCATGTGACAGGGTGTGGCTATCTCTCTTCCTCTGTTGATCAGCGGTGCACTAGACAAAACGGTTTCTGTAGTCCGGGTCATAGGAGGTGGTGAGTGCCCCGGCCATTGGAGGTTATAAAGGTGCCTATTTATTAAGTTAATCTAGTCCGTAATAATAGCGCAAGCTATGGAAGACTCTGACAGGTTAGAGGGTTCTCCCTCTTTAATAAGGTCTTATTTGTGTGTTTATTGTGAGGAGGTTCTGGTAGATCAGCCTGCTCAACTATGTTCCACATGCCTTAATAAAGTTACGACATCTAAAAGCAAACGGATGTCTAGTACTACTGAGCCGTCCACCTCTGAGGGTTCCCCGTCCCGTGAAGTGCGTTCCCTGCATCAATCTCCTATTACACATGCAGTGCCCCAGGGTCCAACCATTACTTTTGTGGGAGAGATTCGTTGGCCGTCAGATTTTGTGGACCAACGGCAAACGGCGGTATTGAAAGTGATCCATGCCTTACCACGTTCTGCTAAGCGCAAGCGTAGGGCGTATCTTGGTGGCCCAGCCCAGGGGTTGTCTATGCCTGTGGAAATATCTGAGGCATTATACAATGACGAGGCCCCATCGATACTTTGAAGGAGGCCCCTTCTGGGTCTGAGTCCATGTCATCTAAACCTCCGACTGCGGAGGAACCTGACTTTAGGTTTAGGACGGAAAATTTGCACTTTTTGATGAAACAAGTGCTTGCTACCCTGGAAGTTCCGGAACTGAAATTCCCAGAGTAACCTGCGATTAGTAAGCTTGATAAGGTATATGAGGACAGGGTGGTGCCTCAGGCTTTCCCTGGTTCCTGTTAAGATGGCAAATATTATTAAGAATGAATGGGAGCAATTAGGTTCTTCCTTTTCCCCTTCTTCTTCCTTTAAGAAACTGTTCCCCTTTCTGGACTCTCAGCTTGAGCTGTGGGGTACTGTCCCTAAGATGGATGGTGCTATATCCACGCTATCGAAGCAGACAACTATTCGTCATTTAAAGAGCCCATGGATAAAAAGTTGGAAAACATGTTAAAGAAGATGTTTCAACACACAGGGTTTGTTTTTCAGCCGGCAGCGGCCATAGCCACGGTCACCGGAGCTGCGACCTATTGGTGTGAATCCCTGTGTGGAATGGTTGACGGGAGACTTCTATCGACGAGATACAAGATAAGATTAAGGTGCTGAAGATTGCCAATTCTTTCATATGTGATGCCAATATGCAAATTATTTGCCTGAACGCTAAGGTGTCAGGTTTTTCCATTTTAGCTCGCTGGGCTTTGTGGCTAAAGTCTTGGTCTGCGGGCATGACCTCTAAGTCGAGGCTGTTGTCCCTGCCATTTCAAGGAAAGATTCTGTTTGCCCGCCGAGACAAAATCGGCATGAAGGGGCGGCCCCCGACCAGTCTCTGGGCCAAGTAGGGGGCAGATTATCTCTCTTCTCAGATGCCTGGTTGCAGGACGTTCAGGATCCTTGGGTTCTGGATGTTGTCGCCCAGGGTTACAGGATAGGGTTCAGATCCCAACCGCCCAGGGGCAGATTCCCCTGTCAAACCTGTCTTCAAGACCGGAAAAGAGAGAAGCCTTTCTAGAATGTGTGAGAGATCTCTCCTCTCTAGGTGTTATCGTACCAGTACCCCAAGCAGAGAAGGGTCTAGGGTACTATTCAAATCTTTATGTGACTCCAAAAAAGGAGGACACGTTCCGCCCGATTCTGGACCTAAAGTGCTTAAACAAGTTTCTGAGTGTTCCATTGTTCAAAATGGAAACGATCAGATCTATTCTGCCCCTAGTTCAAGAGGGACAGTTCATGACAACTATAGACTTGAAGGACGCTTACCTTCATGTGCCAATTCACAGGGACCACTTCCAGTAACTAAGATTTGCGTTTCTGGACCAATACTTCCAGTTGGTGGCCCTTCATTTTGGTCTAGTGACTGCCTCGAGAGTCTTCACAAAGGTTCTGGGGGCGCTTCTGGCGGGGACCAGATCCAGAGGCATTGCCATGGCACCCTATCTGGACGACATCCTAGTCCAGGCGCCGTCGCTCAGTCTTGCAGAGGATCATTCGAGGGTGCTTCTTCTTTTGCTCCAATCTCATGGTTGGAAGATCAACTCAGGAAAGAGTTCCATGTTTCCCAACAACAGGGTGGAGTTCCTGGGCACGATAATAGACTCTATGTCCATGAAGATATTTCTTACAGACCATCAACGCCGGAAGATTGCGTCATCTTGTCTTGCCCTTCAGTCCTCCTCAAGCCCCTCGGTGGCTCAGTGTATGGAGGTGATTTGATCCATGGTTTCCAGCTTAGACGTCATTCCATTCACCAGGTTCCATCTCAGACCTCTTCAATTGTGCATGTGGAACTGCGATCATTCAGATCTGTCACAGCAGATATCCATGGATGCTCGGACTCGGAATTCCCTCTCTTGGTGGATCTGTCTGGAGCAGCTGTCCATGGGGATATCCTTCTTGAGACTGTCCTGGGAGATTGTGACCATGGACGCGAGTCTGGCAGGATGGGGAGCTGTTTGGGGTGCCAGGATGGCACAAGGAAAATGGTCCTGGGGAGGAGTCTCTCCTCCCGATAAATATTCTGGAACTCTGAGCACAATCCTCTGAAGGCATGGGCTCCTCTATGGACGTTTAGCTTCATCAGATTCCAGACCGACAAAATAACCTTGGTGGCTTACATCAACCATCAGGGGGGTACGAGGAGCTCCCTAGCCATAAGGGAGGTGTCTCGGATCTTGGAGTGGGCGGAGTCCCACAGCTGCTCGCTTTCAGCGATTCACATCCCAGGTGTGCACAACTGGGAAGCGGACTTTCTCAGCAGGCAATCCTTCCATCCGGGGAATAGTCTTTTTACCCTGAAGTGTTTGCGGACATTTGTCTCAGGTGGGAAATGCCGGAGATAGATCTTATGGTGTCCAGTCTCAATTTCAAGCTACCCCGTTATGGGTCGAGGTTCAGGGATCCTCAGGCAGAGCTGATAAATGCCTTGGCGGTGCCTTGGGGATTCAGCCTAGCTTACATTTTTCCACCGTTACCACTTCTACCTTGTGTATTGGCATGATCAAACAGGAGCGAGCTTCGGCCATTCTGATTGCTCCATCGTGGCCGCGAAGGACGTAGTTTGTGGATCTGGTGGGGATGTCATCCTCTCCACCGTGGAGGTTACCCTGTCGCAGGGATCTGCTAGAACAGGGCCCTTTTCAACATCAAAATCTAGATTCTCTGAGGCTGACTGTGTGAAGATTGAAGGCCTAGTCTTGGCCAAGAGAGGCTTTTCTGAAAGTGTAATCGACAGTCTAGTTCAGGCAAAGAAGCCAGTCACTCGTCGCAGGTGTGGAGGACTTACTTGTCCTGGTGTGAGAAGCATGGATATCCCTGGCATAAGGTGAAGGTATCCAGGATTCTGTCCTTTCTCCAAGATGGTTTGGAGAAGGATCTTGCTGCCAGTTCCTTAAAGGGACAGATTTTGGCATTATCAGTATTGTTGCATTGGAGACTCGCTGAGCTCCCTGACATCCAATCTTTTGTTCAGGCTCTGTCTAGAATCAGGCCTGTCTTTAGACAGTCTGCTCCCCCATGGAGCTTAAACTTGGTCCTTAAGGTATTGCAGAGGGTTCCGTTTGAACCTATGCATTCCATTGACATTAAGATTCTGTTTTGGAAGGTTCTCTTCCTGTTGGCCATTGCATCGGCACGAAGAGTATCTGAACTGTATCTGTTTTTTCATGCGGATACGGCGGTACTGCGCACTGGTTTGGGGTTTCTTCCCAAGGTGATGTCTAACCGTAACATCAATCAGGAAATAGTGGTTCCTTCTTTGTGCCTTAACCCTTCTTCTTCCAAAGAAAGGTTACTTCATAATCTAGATGTGGTTCGTGCCCTGAAGTTCTATCTTCAGGCTACAAAGAATTTCAGACAGTCTACATCTCTTTTTGTGGTGTATTCAGGGAAGCGCAAGGGGCAGAGAGCCTCTTCTACTTCTTTGTCTTTTTGGTTGAGTTGCTTGATTCGCTTGGCCTATGAGACAGCGGGACATAAGCCTCCTCAGAGGATCACGGCTCATTTAACTAGAGCTGTGGCTTCGTCTTGGGCCTTCAAGAATAATGCGTTCTACGGACTACTCGCCCAGGAATCACTGTGACGTATCACACAGGAACTACCGGAAGTTCGGGCGCCACCCCCGCATCTGTGGGCATGCTTGGAAACAAGCATGGATTGTGTTTGGCGCCAGCGGCAGCATACACGAACACTGCAATAAGGATAAACCTTTACAAAAAAACAAAAACATTGAAAGGAAATATACAGCATTTGGGATAACACAGCTTTGGACAACGACTAAGGTACCTCAACAAATAATTGTCTAAACATCAGCCTAAGTACATAGACGGTTTGTGGTGATTTAATTATAAATCTGTAAACATTACGACCAACTAAAGAGTGACTCTGTTCCCAATTAGCTATCCTAAATATCCGTAAAGACAGCAGTAGGAACTGTGGACAAATAGTTGGATTGCATGTTTCCTTATCATATTACCCTACCTATACATGGATATGATGATACTATAAACTTATTGATCTATAACACTGTTTATCTACATTGTATTTTAATGATGCTTTTTTTTATATATATATCAAGACATATCTGCTATACTAGCATTTGTTGCTTTGTGCTATAGGATTTCCATTTCTTAGACTCTTTTTAAATAAAGTTCCTATAAATTTAGCACTAACTAATATGTTAGTTACCTTTTAATATTAAATTCTGTCAATATTGGTACCAATATATTTAGAAGTTTTACATAAGTATAAGTAAGCATATATATATAAATCTTTTTATCTATACTTTTTCTGAAAATAAATTGATTGTTTGCTTGAAGCAATTTGCATTGGTGAATTAATTTTTCAATCAATATATGAAAGTTTATAATTTTTAAAAAAAAAATTATAAATTTTTTGCCATACAAAAAGATCTTAAGCCAGTGTTTTTTTACAGAAGCGCTCACACATAGTATATTTTTTCTATATCTTTAAATGTTTCCAGGCTTTGGGATTGCCTGTTTTTATATGTAAAGCTTGATCTTAATCTAGCGCAGAGTTTTTTACACCAGTTTCTTTTTTCCTTCAAGAATAAGGCCTCTATGGAGCAAATTTGTACCTTCAGGTCGCGGATGCCATAGAACTCAATAGGAGTCTGAAAACACAGAAAGCTTATGTTTGATGCTGCAAGAGAATGAAGTATATTACATAATAAAAGTAAATTAGAAACTTTATTAAAATTGTATACCCTTTCTAAATCAAACAATATTATTGTTCCACATTTGGTGCACTAGTAGATATAGGGATACAAATGAAAAATACACTATTACTTATGGATTATGCTACAAATGTGTCTCTCATTACAAAGCAAGGGGACAATATTATTTCTACAAATTTGTTGAAAGGTTTTCCCCCAGACTTGTCGCACTAATAGATATAGAGATAAAAATGAAATAAATACACAACATAATATAGCTAACTTCCTTTTATTTCTTGGAAAAATCTTTGTGCACCATGTTTAAGCCATGTAATACAAGTCCCACTCTCCACTTCGCGCCATATTTGACGCAACAGTTTTCGTACCAATTATGACGCAAACTCCTAAATAACCCACACACTAGTGAATTATTCAACCACTTTTGATTGGAATATGCATAATCACATGATTTATGACATTAGCCAATCTGATTCAAATACACATTATAAACTATCACTAACGAATCAAATTGCTCGATACTTGTGTCATTGATCACTCATCAAAACTTGTAGGTGCCATTTGTTACATTGTGTATTATTCTTTGAAAGTATGTATATGTGAAATTAGTATTAAAGATAAATATTGATGCTGACATTAGGGGGCCTATTTATTATGTGTCTGTTCGACATGATCTGATCAGCGGATCATGTCTGACAGACATCGCTGAATGCGAAGAGCAATACGCTGTCTGCATTCAGCATTGCACCAGCAACTCTTGTGAACTGCTGGTGCAACGCTGCCCCCTGCAGATTCGCGGCCGCTATCAGGGGGTGTCAATCAACCCGATCGTATTCGATCGGGTTGAATTGCAGCGATGTCTGTCCGCCTCTTAAGAGCAGACAGACAGGTTATGGAGCAGCGGTCTTTAGACCGCTGCTTCATAACTGGTGTTTCTGGCAAGCCTTCAGCAGCTTGATAAATGGGCCCCTAGGACACACAGTGTAATATTTTAGACAAGGATTTTAAAATTCGAATTGATGTTTGATTCAATATAATTTTAAGCTGATGGCTCAAAGGGATAGCCCACCTAACATTAAACTGTCATGATTCAGATACAGCAGAAATAAAAATCACCTCTTTACTGTCATGCTATTTTCAGTGTATTTCTTCCTTCTCTTGAATTTCTTTTTCAGTAAGAAATGTCATCTTATATGCCAGCCCATTTTATAACACCTGTGAAGGGGTGGTTTTTTAAAACTAGATTGCAATAATGAGGAGTTAGACAGGTGCAGAGAGAAACCTGGCCCAGCTCTTAAAGGGACAGGAAACCCCAAAATATTCTTTCATGATTTGGATAGAACATACAATTTTAAACAAATTTCCAATTTACTTCTATTATCAAATTTGCTTCATTCTCTTGTTATCCTTTGCTGAAGGAACAGTATTGCACTACTGGCAGCTAGCTGAACACATCTATTTAGCCAATCATGTGCGCAGGCACCAATTAGCAGCTAGCTCCCACTAGCGCAACTTACATTTTTACTTTCCTATCCCTTTAAAATATCCATTGATTGCAAATAAATACATATGATACTCTGATTACATGTTATATTTGCACTTAGGGACATGTAAATATGTTTGCAAAAGATTTCTGACATAACACACACACACACATATATAAATATATATATATATATATATATATATATATATACATACAGAGTATGTGTGTGTGTATATACATACTAAAATATTTATGTCCAATATTAAAAAGAATTCTAATAATTCACTCTCCACTTTGCACCAAATATGTCGCTACTTGCTATATTCGCAATTAGTCCTGCTCAGAAAAAGAACACATTTACACTATATACAATAATGTGCTAAAGAGAAATGTGCTTGTTTGTGGACAGTAATGAAATGGTATAAATAAAGTTGGGAAAAACCCAAATAGCCGTAACATCAATGACAGTTAACACCAGTCCGATGCTCTTCGCACCGTACTTGAAGCGCGTTTTTTTTTTACGGCTTTTTTGATAAATAAGGAAATTGTATTCAGATGCAACATAGTTGACGCTTTGATAAATATCCCCCTTGGTCTCAAGACCTTGTACCTTATTTTATTTTATTTATTTTTTTATAAAAGATCAATTCTGCATATGTAGCCTAGAATTTAGATCTTTATCTAACATCTGTTGAAGGGCCTGAAACTCTCCAGCCTGGGAAGAAATCATCTGCTTATTTTACTGAGCTTTATATTGCAAGTATTTTTCCTTCTCATAAAGGTCTCCATTTATAAGTCATCAGCCAGACATCACTGAGAGCAGATAGCATACACTGTCCGCATTTAACATTGCACAAGCAGTTCTGGTAAACTGCTTGTGCAATGCCACCCCCTGCAGATTTGCGGGCACTAGCAGGAGGTGTCAATCAACCCGATCGCATAGGATCGGGCTGATTGCAGACCGCAGCCTCAGAGGCAGTGGACCAATTAAGAAGCAGCAGTCTTAAGGCTGTGACACACTGCAAGCGGAGCGGTGCGCAGCATGTAGATGCGGTTGTGCGCGCTCAGTGTGCCCTACCTTTTCATCTCTGAGTAGCGGTAAAAAGTGTTAGTCAGTTAAAGCGTAATAAACAGTAATTCACAGTCCAACAGACATAAGTAGTGAGATAGGCAAATTCACAGCAAAGTTAGCGCATATCATTTGTATTACTGTGTATTACGCTTTAACTGACTGACACTTTTTACCGCTACTAACTTGCATGAATAGGATGCTGTTTGCAAGCGCCTGCTCTTACTGCTATATCTTTGCTGTTTGAATGACACTAAGCCACAATAACGTTTGGAACTGCTTTGGGCTATATGCTATTAATCCATCTACCATTACAGCATTAACCTGCTTAAAGTTAAGTTCAATTTTCATGTGAAAGTGCCCGGTTTTTAAAAAAACTATTAAAAACAAGAACACTTTCATTCATGAAAATTGACATTTCAGCAGTTTTTTTTAAAATATACTTACCTTTTCTTCTTGAAGCCTTTCCAGTGCTTCACCAGCCCGTCGCAAGCCTCTTCACACGTCAGCAATGACGATTCCGGCATCCTCCAATCACGGCTTCCCCCCCGGGGTAATCATTGCCTGAGGCAATGCCGTGATTGGAGGAAGCTGGTTTTGTCATTGCTGGGTAAGTAAACCAGGAAGAAGCACGCGGGGCATTGTTTCAGAACGGCGATCCAGCGTTTCAGAAGAACAAGGTAAGTATTTTTAAAATACTGTGCTATGTCAATTTTCATGAATGAAAGTGCCCCTGTTTTTAATAGTTTTTTTTTTTTTTAAACGGGCACTTTAACATGAAAATTTACCTTCACTTTAAATTACATGGACTGTATTCTCTTTGCCTTTGTTATACATGCATACCTCCCAACATTTCAAAATTCAAAAGAGGGACCCCCCCCCCACCCCCCGCAAAAAAAAAATGAAATGTGGTGGGCGGGGCTTAAAAAATAATAAGATTAAAGTAATATAAATAAAATTCTAAATAAAGTCATATATTTTAATACACTTAGGCAGCAAATCAAACACAAGCTCAAACCACTGGTATTTAATTAGCCTTTGCAAATACATTGCTAAATATTTTTATCTTAATTGGACATTTAATAATAAATTCTTTAAAACTGCTCTCTGCATTCCCCAATATTCTAGATTCTGGCCTTTAAAGTCAGCAAACGTGCACAGTAGCACACTACATAGCATACACTTACACATGCAGATACACACACACACTACATAGCATACACTTATACATGCAGATACACACACACTACATAGCATACACTTACACATGCAGATACACACACACACTACATAGCATACACTTACACATGCAGATACACACACACTACATAGCATACACTTATACATGCAGATACACACACACTACATAGCATACACTTACACATGCAGATACACACACACTACATAGCATACACTTATACATGCAGATACACACACACATTACATAGCATACACTTATACATGCAGCATACACTTATACATGCAGACACACACTACATAGCATACACTTATACATGCAGACACACATACACACACTTCTAGACCCAATATTTATTCTTTATTACGTATTGTAATGTCCCAGACAAGCATGTTGCAACAGGTTACACATCTATAAGTTTGTAAGAAGTACATGAAACTTTTAAATAATCATTGTTTGTTAGCAACTGAAAATGGCCGTCAAGCTCCGCCCACAGCTTTGTTCTTGTCTAGTTAGCCTTTTACTTGTGTGACAGTTTAGCAGTGCATGTTTAATATTTTTCAGTTAGCTATTTAAAAAAAATGTGCAACTGGAAATGCAGGGGACATTTATTGTAGGCGGACCAGCATCAGTACTAACAGCTATTAATAGTTATTGTGGCTGTCAATTGGCAGTTCTGTTTGCTTTTTACTTGTGCATTTTTTATACTGTGAGTGATTATTATCATATAAATAATCTTTATATTCTTATGGTAAGAAAATGTATTTTCTTGAATTATTGATTAAAAAAAAGGTTATTTAAAAACCAGTATAAACTTTGACCAGTTGTCAATTTCTGCAAATAAATACTTTAAATGACAATATTTTTATTTGCAATTGTTCATATTACTCAAACACATATATATAAGACAGTAAAACCAGAGAAACTGATAGATTTGCAGTGGCCCTTTTCAATAGTATGTGTGTCTATCTATCTATCTATCTATCTATCTATCTATCATCTATCTATCTATCATCTATCTATCTATCATCTATCTATCTATCATCTATCTATCTATCTATCTATCTATCTATATGCACACACACATCAGAGGCGCACTGACCATTCAGCAAAGTCGGCACTCAAGAGTTCCTCTCGCCACTGTAGGAATTTTAATACCAGACATACATCTATAACATAATCATGTTTGTAACCTGTCCGTCGCCGTCTTCAGTTGCGCACGCAGCCTGCAGTGCGAGACAGCTTCAGGAGCTCCAGCTCTCACTTGTAACATAACAGCTGAGAGCTGGAGATCCTGAAGCTTCAGGCATCTGCCGCATATGGAGCCTAGGCGATCGGTCCTCCGCCTACATATGAGGCCAGATGCCTGATCGTTACAGACGGTGACACTGTGTGTGTCACCGTCTGTAACGATCTTCTGCTGGTGCCGGCGGAAGGTGTGGGCGGCTCAGCAGCGGAGGGGGGAGGGAAGGGAGTGTGAGTGCCCTACTACAGAAAGAAAAGAAAAATAGGACAGGGAGGGATGAGGCAGCTACACCACAGAAAAGGGGTTTAGGGGTGGGGGGGGACCACTACACTACACTACACTACAGAAAAAAAGAATAGAAAAAAGGGGTTTATAGGTACTGGCAGACAGCTGCCAGTACCTAAGATGGTGGCAATAGAGGGGGGAGGGTTAGTGAGCTGTTTAAGGGGGTATCAGGGAAAGAGGGATAGGGACAGAGGTATAGGGACAGGGACAGAAGAACAGGGACAGAAGGAATGGGGCAGAGGGAGAGGGACAAAGGGATAGAGGGACAGGGATAGAGGGACAGGGACAGAGGGACAGGGATAGAGGGATAGAGGGATAGGGACGGAGGAATTGGGACAGAGAGATAGGGGCAGAAGGACAGGGATAGAGGGATAGGAATAGAGGGATAAGGGCAGAAGGATAGTGACAGAGGGAAAGGAACAGAAGGATAGGGACAGGGATAGAGGGATAGGGATAGAGGGACAGGGGCAGAGGGATAGGGATAGGGACAGAGGGAAAGGGACAGAAGGATAGGGACAGGGATAGAGGGATAGGGACAGAGGGAGATGTATACGGACAGAGGGACAGGGACAGAGGGATAGGGACAGAGGGACAGGGACAGAGGGATAGGGACAGAGGAATAGGGGCAGAGGGATAGGGACAGAGGGATAGGGACAGAGGGATAGGGACAGAGGGATAGGGACAGAGAGATAGGGGCCGAGGGATAGGGACAGAGGGATAGGGACAGAGGGATAGGGACAGAGGGATAGGGACAGATGGATAGGGGCAGAGGGATAGGGACAGAGGGATAGGGACAGAG
This sequence comes from Bombina bombina, assembly GCF_027579735.1. Classification (NCBI taxonomy): domain Eukaryota; kingdom Metazoa; phylum Chordata; class Amphibia; order Anura; family Bombinatoridae; genus Bombina; species Bombina bombina. Next base: position 1,098,734,036 of record NC_069504.1, on the reverse strand, counting down.
GGATAGGGACAGATGGATAGGGACAGAGGGATAGGGACAGAGGGATAGGGACAGAGGGATAGGGGTAGAGGGATAGGGACAGAGGGATAGGGACAGGGAGATAGGGGCAGAGGGATAGGGACACAGGGGTAAGGACACAGGGATAGGGACTGAAGGATAGGGACAGGGATATAGGGATAGAGGGACAGGGACAGAGGGATAGGGACAGGGATAGAGGGATAGATGGACTTCATTGTAAAAAAATATACTGGGCAGGCCTAGTCATTAATAAAAATATATATATATATATTTTAACTAAATTAGGAAAAATTACTATTTAAATGTTTGTGCAGGGGTTTGGTGGAGTGCTCACTCAGGAGTCTTAGAAGGGGAAACGGTGGTATCAGCCAAAACATCACAGCCCAGTCTATAATATGTGGACCAGGAAAGAATCCGCAGAGGTGTAGCTGCACCATAATCACCCACTAACTAGGGTGGTGGAGGGAGTGTTACTGATTTTTGCGGAGTGTTTTCATTTAGACTTTACCCATGCATGCAAGCACACACACATATACACACATTCGCATTCATATACACACACATAGATATACACATATATTACAAATATTTAGCTACTAGTTATTAAACTATAACATTTAAAAAAAAATATAAAAGCACACACACACACACACATATATATATATATATATATATATATATATATATATATATATACACACACATACACACACACATATATATACAGTGGATATAAAAAGTCTACACACCCCTGTTAAAATGTCAGGTTTCTGTGATGTAAAAAAATGAGACAAAGATAAATTATTTCAGAACTTTTTCCACCTTTAATGTGACCTATAAACTGTACAACTCAATTGAAAAACAAACTGAAATCTTTTAGGTAAAGGGAAATGAAAATAAAAAACTAAAATAATATGGTTGCATAAGTGTGAACACCCTTAAACTAATACTTTATTGAAGCATCTTTTGATTTTACTACAGCACTCATTCTTTTTGGGTATTAGTTTGTCAGGATGGCACATCTTGACTTGGCAAGATTTGCCCATTCTTCTTTGCAAAAACACTCTAAATCTGTCAGAATGCGAGGACATCTCCTGTGCACAGCCCTCTTCAGATCACCCCACAGATTTTGAATTGGATTCAGGTCTGGGCTCTGGCTGGGCCATCCCAAAACTTTAATCTTCTTCTGGTGAAGCCATTCCTTTGTTGATTTGGATGTATGCTTTGGGTCGTTGTCACGCTGAAAGATGAAGTTCCTCTTCATGTTCAGCTTTCTAGCAGAAGCCTGAAGGTTTTGTGCCAATATTGTCTGGTATTTGGAACTGTTCATTATTCCCTCTACCTTGACTAAGGCCCCAGTTCCAGCTGAAGAAAAACAGCCCCAAAGCATGATGCTGACAGCACCATGCTTCACTGTGGGTATGGTGTTCTTTTGGTGATATGCAGTGTTGTTTTTGCGCCAAACATATCTTTTGGAATTATGGCCAAAAAGTTCAACTTTGGTTTCATCAGACCAGAACACCTTTTGCAACATGCTTTTGGGAAACTTCAGATGTGTTTTTGCAAAATTTAGCCGGGCTTGCATGTTTTTATTTGTAAGAAAAGGCTTCTGTCTTGCCACTCAACCCCATAGCCCAGACATATGAAGAATACGGGCGATTGTTGTCACATGTACCACACAGCCAGTACTTGCCAGATACTCCTGCAGCGCCTTTAATGTTGCTGTAGGCCTCTTGGTAGCCTCCAAGACCAGTTTTCTTCTCGTCTTTTCATCAATTTTGGAGGGACATCCAGTTCTTGGTAATGTCACTGTTGCACCATATATTCTCCACTTGATGATGACTGTCTTCACTGTGTTCCATGGTATATCTAATGCTTTGGAAATTCTTTTGTACCCTTCTCCTGACTGATACCTTTTAACAATGAGATCCCTCTGATGCTTTAGAAGCTCTCTGCGGACCATGGCTTTTGCTGTAGGATGAGACTAACAAAATGTCAGGAAAGACCAACTAGAACAGCTGAACTTTATTTGGGGTTAATCAGAGGCACTTTAAATGATGACAGGTGTGTACTGACTCCTATTTAACATGATTTTGAATGTGATTGCTTAATTCTGAACACAGCTACATCCCCAGTTATAAAAGGGTGTTCACACTTATGCAACCATATTATTATTATTTTTTTTATTTCCCTTTACCTAAAAGATTTCAGTTTGTTTTTCAATTGAGTTTATAGGTCACATTAAAGGTGGAAAAAGTTTTGAAATGATTTATCTTTGTCTCATTTTTTTACATCACAGAAACCTGACATTTTAACAGGGGTGTGTAGACTTTTTATATCCACTGTATATATATATATATATATATATATATATATATATATATATATATATATATATATATATATATATATATATATATATATATATATATAGTAATAGCGACAAAAAAGAGCACTCACTGGGTCTATCATTGATATAGCAAAAAAATTGCTTTTTATTTGTACAGGTAACGTTTCGGGGATTCCAACCCCGTCCTCAGACCTTACATAATACACACTAAATCTTACCTTAAATACCCTCCACCGACTGTGCATATCGCTGTACCGGAAGTCGACCGGCGTTCTGCCCGCACCACTGCGCATGCCCAGAGCATCGGCACGACAACCGGACCCAGCGTCATGCTTAAAAAATATATACACATAACACCGTGGTTAAAAACAAGAACATGGAATAAGTGAAAAACAATGCAGCCTCATATTTAGTCTAAAGTAAGCTCAAAAGAATTATAGTTTACCTGCTAGCCTAGTATTTAAACTACGATCTTAAAGCACATTATGTTAATTATACCTGAGGTAACTTAATAGTTGTATCATTTTATTGCATTTACTTGCCTGAGAATCGATACTAACTATCTTACTTGCATTTCAGCTTTTTGGCTACGCATACTAAGAGAACTTAAATCATAATGGACACTATGTATTTCCTAAGCAAACTATACAGTGATATAGCAATCAAAAGACCCTGATGCCTACTTATTCTATAGTTTGATCTACAAAAACCTTTCTAATGAATTAGGGGCCAATATATTATAAATTATAAAAAACATTATAAATTATAAAAAACAGTGCCAATCTAGGTGGGTATTGAGCCCACCAGGTACAATAGTACCTAAATTAAAAATCCATCTCGATTCGCACTGCAGCAACATCCTATCTCGATCTCCACCCCTAGTGAGTGGTGGTATGTGATCAATGATCACATATCTCAGGTCCGCTACCGTATGGCCCCTCAGCGCAAAATGTTGCGCAACTGGTTGTTCTGAATCATGGTTTTTAATTGCCAATCGGATTGCCGTGCGGTGATTAGCCATACGGGTGCGGAGGTCGTCAATAGTTTTTCCGACATAGAATAACCCGCACGGACAATGTAACAAGTACACAATATGTGTGGTCGTGCAGGTTACCCTATGTCGGATGATATATCTCTGATTGGTTGTAGGGTGGGTAAAGAATTTGGGATTGGTTAGACCATTGCACGTAGTGCAACCCATGCACTTATAACAACCAGGCTTAGAAGTGTGTAGCCAGTTCTTTTTTGTGTAGTTATGAACCGGGTCCACCTTTACCAGGATATCCCGTAGTGATCTTGCTCTTCTATATCCCACTTGTGGGTGTAAAGTCCCTTTAAAAGGTAATTTTTTATCGCTCTCTATGATGTTCCAATTCTTTTTCACTAGCCGTATGGCTAATCACCGCACGGCAATCCGATTGGCAATTAAAAACCATGATTCGGAACAACCAGTTGGGCGACATTTTGTGCTGAGGGGCCATACGGTAGCGGACCTGAGATATGTGATCATTGATCACATACCACCACTCACTAGGGGTGGAGATCGAGATAGGATGTTGCTGCAGTGCGAATCGAGATGGATTTTTAATTTAGGTACTATTGTACCTGGTGGGCTCAATACCCACCTAGATTGGCACTGTTTTTTATAATTTATAATGTTTTTTATAATTTATAATATATTGGCCCCTAATTAATTAGAAAGATTTTTGTAGATCAAACTATAGAATAAGCAGGCATCAGGGTCTTTTGATTGCTATATCACTGTATAGTTTGCTTAGGAAATACATAGTGCCCATTATGATTTAAGTTCTCTTAGTATGCGTAGCCAAAAAGCTGAAATGCAAGTAAGATAGTTAGTATTGATTCTCAGGCAAGTAAATGCAATAAAATGATACAACTATTAAGTTACCTCAGGTATAATTAACATAATGTGCTTTAAGTTACCTCAGGTATAATTAACATAATGTGCTTTAAGATCGTAGTTTAAATACTAGGCTAGCAGGTAAACTATAATTCTTTTGAGCTTACTTTAGACTAAATATGAGGCTGCATTGTTTTTCACTTATTCCATGTTCTTGTTTTTAACCACGGTGTTATGTGTATATATTTTTTAAGCATGACGCTGGGTCCGGTTGTCGTGCCGACGCTCTGGGCATGCGCAGTGGTGCGGGCAGAACGCCGGTCGACTTCCGGTACAGCGATATGCACAGTCGGTGGAGGGTATTTAAGGTAAGATTTAGTGTGTATTATGTAAGGTCTGAGGACGGGGTTGGAATCCCCGAAACGTTACCTGTACAAATAAAAAGCAATTTTTTTGCTATATCAATGATAGACCCAGTGAGTGCTCTTTTTTGTCGCTATTACTGAATGTTGTTTGGATGCACCCTGGGCGGATGTAACATAAAGTGAGTGCAGAGTTCACCAGAGACTGCTATATATATATATATATATATATATATATATATAGTGAAGATTGGAGTAGCCGTGTTAGTCCAGTAGATAAGATGCTCAAAAAACAAAGTATTGCAGTATGCAGTGATACCTTTTTCTCTTGTAAGGTGTATCCAGTCCACGGATCATCCATTACTTGTGGGATATTCTCATTCCCAACAGGAAGTTGCAAGAGGACACCCACAGCAGAGCTGTCAATATAGCTCCTCCCCTCACTACCATATCCAGTCATTATCTTGCAACTCTCAACAAGCATGGAGGTAGTAAGAGATAAGTGGTGAAATGTAGCTGTTATTTTGCTTCAATCAATTTATTATTTTTAAATAGTACCGGAGTTGTGCTATTTTGTTCCAGGCAGAAAAAAAAGAAGAATCTGCCTGGGATTTCTATGATCTTAGCAGGTTGTAACTAAGATCCATTGCTGTTCTCACACATGTCTGAAGAGAGAGATAACTTCAGCTGGGGAATGGCGTGCAGGTTATCCTGCTATGAGGTATGTGCAGTTAATATTTTTCTAGAAGATGTGAAGGCTAGAAAATGCTGCTGATACCAAATTTATGTAAGGTAAGCCTGAATACAGTGATTTAATAGCGACTGGTATCATGCTTACTTTCTGAGGTAATACTCTTTTATATTTACAATATAAAACGTTTGCTGGCATGTTTAAACGTTTTTATATATACTTTGGTGATAAAACTTTATTGGGGCCTAGTTTTTTTCCACATGGCTGGCTTAAATTTGCCTAGAAACAGTTCCCTGAGGCTTTCCACTGTGTTACTATGAGTGGGAGGGGCCTAGTTTAGCGCTTTTTTGCGCATTAACTATTACAGATTGAGACATCCAGGAGTTCCCTGACTGCTACAGGACATCTCTAAAGGGCTTTTAGGCTTCCAAAATCATTTGTTGGGGAAGGTAGGCCCACAGCAAAGCTGTGGCAGTTTGGTGTGACTGTTAAAAAACGTCTATATCGTTTTTTTTATCCTGTTTTTGAATTAAGGTGTTAATTATCCATTTGCAAGTGGGTGCAATGCTCTGTTAGCCTATTATACACACTGTAAAAATTTTGTTTGATTTACTGCCTTTTTTCACTGTTTTTCAAATTCTGACAAAATTTGTTTCTCTTAAAGGCACAGTACCGTTTTTTATATTTGCTTGTTAACTTGATTTAAAGTGTTTTCCAAGCTTGCTAGTCTCATTGCTAGTCTGTATAAACATGTCTGACATAGAGGAAACTCCTTGTTCATTATGTTTAAAAGCCATGGTGGAACCCCCTCTTAGAATGTGTACCAAATGTACTGATTTCACTTTAAGCAATAAAGATCATATTCTGTCTTTAAAAAATGTATCACCAGAGGAATCTGACGAGGGGGAAGTTATGCCGACTAACTCTCCCCACGTGTCAGATCCTTTGACTCCCGCTCAAGGGACTCACGCTCAAATGGCGCCAAGTACATCCAGGGTGCCCATAGCGTTTACTTTACAAGACATGGCAGCAGTCATGGATAATACACTGTCAGCGGTATTAGCCAGACTACCTGTATTTAGAGGAAAGCGAGATAGCTCTGGAGTTAGACGAAATACAGAGCATACTGACACTTTAAGAACTATGTCTGATACTGCCTCACAATATGCAGAAGCTGAAGAAGGAGAGCTCCTTTCTGTGGGTGATATTTCTGACTCACGGAAGATGATGCAACCTGATTCTGATATTTCTACATTTAAATTTAAGCTTGAACACCTCCGCGTGTTACTCAGGGAGGTTTTAGCTGCTCTGAATGACTGTGATACAATTGCAGTGCCAGAGAAATTGTGTAGACTGGATAAATACTATGCAGTGCCGGTGTGCACTGATGTTTTTCCAATACCTAAGAGGTTTACAGAAATTATTACTAAGGAATGGGATAGACCAGGTGTGCCGTTCTCTCCCCCTCCTGTTTTTAGAAAAATGTTTCCAATAGACGCCACCACACGGGACTTATGGCAGACAGTCCCTAAGGTGGAGGGAGCAGTTTCTACTCTAGCAAAGCGTACTACTATCCCTGTCGAGGACAGTTGTGCTTTCTTAGATCCAATGGATAAAAAGTTAGAAGGTTACCTTAAGAAAATGTTTATTCAACAAGGTTTTATCCTACAGCCCCTTGCATGCATTGCGCCTGTCACTGCTGCTGCGGCGTTCTGGTTTGAGTCTCTGGAAGAGGATTTACAGGTAGCGACTCCATTGGATGAAATACTTGACAAGCTTAGAGCACTTAAGCTAGCCAATTCTTTTGTTTCTGATGCCATTGTTCATTTGACTAAACTAACGGCTAAGAATTCTGGTTTTGCTATCCAGGCGTGCAGAGCACTATGGCTTAAATCATGGTCAGCTGACGTTACTTCAAAATCGAAGCTGCTTAACATTCGCTTCAAGGGGCAGACCCTATTCGGGCCTGGTTTGAAGGAGATTATTGCTGATATCACTGGAGGAAAAGGTCATGCCCTTCCTCAGGATAGGTCCAAACCAAGGGCCAAACAGTCTAATTTTCGTGCCTTTCGAAACTTCAGGCAAGTGCGGCATCAACTTCCTCTAATGCAAAACAAGAGGGAACTTTTGCTCAGTCCAAGACGGTCTGGAGACCTAACCAGACCTGGAACAAGGGTAAGCAGGCCAAGAAACCTGCTGCTGCCTCTAAGACAGCATGAAGGAACGGCCCCCCCGGTAACGGATCGAGTAGGGGCAGACTTTCTCTCTTCGCCCAGGCGTGGGCAAGAGATGTCCTGGATCCCTGGGCGTTGGAAATTATATCCCAGGGATATCTTCTGGACTTCAAGGCTTCCCCCCCAAAAGGGAGATTTCACCTTTCACAATTATCTGCAAACCAGATAAAAGAGAGAGGCATTCTTACACTGTGTACAAGACCTCCTAGTTATGGGAGTGATCCATCCAGTCCCAAAGGAGGAACAGGGACAGGGATTTTACTCAAATCTGTTTGTGGTTCCCAAAAAAGAGGGAACCTTCAGACCAATTTTGGATCTAAAGATCTTAAACAAATTCCTCAGAGTTCCATCATTCAAGATGGAGACTATTCGTACCATCCTACCTATGATCCAGGAGGGTCAATACATGACTACAGTGGATTTAAAATAGTCATATATATCCAGCACAGGGAATGTTTTAAGGTGTGCCAGCGTCCAGGTTCCTGCCAGAACCCACAAATGCAAATGTAGAAACAAAAATGAAGCAGCACCACCAAACAGCGTTTCTTCAAGGTGTTTTATTCAGCTTGAGGAGTAGCCAGACCCAATAAAGTTAAACAACAACGTTTCGGACACAGTCCTTAGTCATGTATGGCTAAACTATACACATAATCATCTTTAAATACCCTCATAGCCACACCCACACACCTGTGAAGTTTGTACATTCCAAATTAACCCCTTACATACCACTCAAGGTACACAGGTAATTATCAGCAAAAAACATTTCAGTAATTTTCAGGTGAAACACACCAACCTTATACATATTAAAGTATAGTTAAATATACATACATATATCAAGTAAATTAGCAGAACAGAATCCATAATCATCTGTAACAAAAGAGAAAAGGAAGAAATTAAGAAACATTGTATCAAATAATATTTAAAGGCATACAGATAGGTCAAAATCCCTATTCATCCCATTAGGGTGTAATGTCCCCAACTTATTAATCCAGAACATTTCTCTACTCTTAAGGATTTTGGCTCTATCCCCACCCCTTCTAGGAACTGGCACATGCTCTATCACTTGAAATCTTAACTGATTAAGGTTATGTCCAGCAGACAAAAAATGGCACGCTACAGGGGCATCAAGTTTTTTTGTCCTAATACTGCTTTTATGTTGAACCATACGTTCACGGACACTACGGGTGGTCTCTCCGACGTACCCCAATCCACAGGGACATTTAATCAAATAAACCACATATTCTGTGTTGCATGTAAAATAATCCTTAATAGAAAACATATATCCAGTCCTAGGATGACTAAAGGTGGGGCCTTTAATTATGTTGTTGCAGTTAGAGCAACCAAGGCATGGGAAATTCCCCCAATTTTTCTTGCCTATATAGCTCTGCACCCCCCTCTTTTTAAGGGGGCCAATATCTGCTCTGACAAGTGAATCTTTAAAATTTCTACCTCTTTTATAGGCCGGCATAAAAGGTTTAGAAAACTCCAAAACATCTGATTCACAGGTCTGTAACACATGCCAATGCTTTAATAAAATTTTCTGAACCTTTAGACTTAAAGGGGAATATTGGCTAACAAAAACCAATCTATCAGATTTTTCTGTCCCCTTTATCTCTCTTTTCTCATTATTCTTTTTAGTTAACAGGGATTGTCTAGTTGTGGCAAGAGCATACTCAAGTTCTGATTCAATTAATTCCTTAGGGTAACCCCTTGCTAAAAACCGATCCCCCATCTCTCTCAATCTTAATTTGGCCAAATTTTCATCAGACACAATCCTTCTGACCCGAAGGAATTGGCTTCTAGGTAAAGATTTGAGAAGAGATGGAGGGTGGGCACTGGTATAGTGGAGGAGGGTGTTACAGTCTGTTTCTTTTTTATATAAATCCACAGATAAGCCCTGTGGAGTTTTTGATACTCGAGTATCCAGAAAAACCACACTCTCCTCACTCCACACCAGTTTGAATTTAATTCTAGTTGTAGCAGAATTTAAATCATTAATAAATTTCTCAAGGGTTCCAATGTCGCCCAACCACACACCAAAAATATCATCTATATAGCGCCACCATGTGGCACCATATAGTAAAAACAATGGATGATTATAAACAAAATATTCCTCAAAGATATTCATATAGATATTTGCGTATGTGGGGGCGACATTGGAACCCATGGCAGTCCCTTGGAGTTGTAGGTAGTAATCATCACCAAATAAAAAATAATTACAACATAATACAATCCTCAATAATTGGATCAAAAATTCTTGTTGCAATGGTGAAAATTTTAAATCTTGACTCAAAACCTTGGTGACTGCACCAATACCAGCCTCATGCGAGATGGAAGTATATAATGATGCTACATCAAGACTAAACAGTATGCCTCTGTTCCCATCAATAGACAGGTTCTGCAATTTAGTTATAAAATCACTTGTATCCTGAATATAGGAATTGGATAATACCAGAGGTCTCAAAGCCTTATCTAAAAAAATGGAAACTTTAGATAGGATAGAACCCAACTTGATGCCCCTGTAGCGTGCCATTTTTTGTCTGCTGGACATAACCTTAATCAGTTAAGATTTCAAGTGATAGAGCATGTGCCAGTTCCTAGAAGGGGTGGGGATAGAGCCAAAATCCTTAAGAGTAGAGAAATGTTCTGGATTAATAAGTTGGGGACATTACACCCTAATGGGATGAATAGGGATTTTGACCTATCTGTATGCCTTTAAATATTATTTGATACAATGTTTCTTAATTTCTTCCTTTTCTCTTTTGTTACAGATGATTATGGATTCTGTTCTGCTAATTTACTTGATATATGTATGTATATTTAACTATACTTTAATATGTATAAGGTTGGTGTGTTTCACCTGAAAATTACTGAAATGTTTTTTGCTGATAATTACCTGTGTACCTTGAGTGGTATGTAAGGGGTTAATTTGGAATGTACAAACTTCACAGGTGTGTGGGTGTGGCTATGAGGGTATTTAAAGATGATTATGTGTATAGTTTAGCCATACATGACTAAGGACTGTGTCCGAAACGTTGTTGTTTAACTTTATTGGGTCTGGCTACTCCTCAAGCTGAATAAAACACCTTGAAGAAACGCTGTTTGGTGGTGCTGCTTCATTTTTGTTTCTACAGTGGATTTAAAGGATGCTTATCTGCACATTCCGATACACAAAGATCATCATCGGTTTCTCAGGTTTGCCTTTCTAGACAGGCACTACCAGTTTGTAGCTCTTCCCTTTGGGTTAGCTACAGCCCCAAGAATTCTTACGAAGGTTCTGGGGTCGCTTCTGGCGGTCCTAAGGCCACAGGGCATAGCAGTGGCCCCTTATTTAGACGACATCCTGATTCAGGCGTCAAACATCCAAATTGACAAGTCTCATATGGACATAGTGTTGGCATTTCTGAGGTCGCATGGGTGGAAGGTGCACGAGAAAAAGAGTTCTCTATCCCCCCTCACAAGAGTTTCCTTCCTAGGGACTCTGATAGATTCTGTAGAAATGAAAATTTACCTGACGGAGTCCAGGTTATCAAAACTTCTAAATTCCTGCCCTGTTCTTTATTCCATTCCTCGCCCTTCGGTGGCTCAGTGCATGGAAGTGATCGGCTTAATGGTAGCGGCAATGGACATAGTGCTGTTTGCACACCTACATCTCAGACCGCTGCAACTATGCATGCTCAGTCAGTGGAATGGGGATTACACAGATTTGTCCCCTTTACTGAATCTGGACCAAGAGACCAGGGATTCTCTTCTCTGGTGGCTATCTCGGGTCCATCTGTCCAAAGGTATGACCTTTCGCAGGCCATATTGGACAATTGTAACGACAGATGCCAGCCTTCTAGGTTGGGGTGCAGTCTGGAACTCCCTGAAGGCTCAGGGATCGTGGACTCAGGAGGAGTCACTCCTTCCAATAAACATTCTGGAACTAAGAGCGATATTCAATGCTCTTCAGGCTTGGCCTCATCTAGCGACAATGAGGTTCATCAGATTTCAGTCGGACAACATCACGACTGTGGCTTACATCAACCATCAAGGGGGAACAAGGAGTTCCCTAGCGATGTTAGAAGTCTCAAAGATAATTTGCTGGGCAGAGATTCACTCTTGCCACCTATCAGCTATCCATATCCCAGGTGTAGAGAACTGGGAGGCGGATTTTCTAAGTCAACAGACTTTTCATCCGGGGGAGTGGGAACTCCATCCGGAGGTGTTTGCACAATTGGTTCTTCGTTGGGGCGAACCAGAACTGGATCTCATGGCGTCTCGCCAGAACGCCAAGCTTCCTTGTTACGGATCCAGGTCCAGGGACCCCAAGGCAACGCTGATAGATGCTCTAGCAGCGCCTTGGTCCTTCAACCTGGCTTATGTGTTTCCACCGTTTCCTCTGCTCCCTCGTCTGATTGCCAAAATCAAGCAGGAGAGAGCATCAGTGATCTTGATAGCGCCTGCGTGGCCACGCAGGACTTGGTATGCAGATCTGGTGGACATGTCATCCTTTCCACCATGGACTCTGCCGCTGAGACAGGACCTTCTACTTCAAGGTCCTTTCAACCATCCAAATCTAATTTCTCTGAGGCTGACTGCCTGGAGATTGAACGCTTGATTTTATCAAAGCGTGGTTTCTCAGAGTCAGTCATTGATACCTTAATTCAGGCACGGAAGCCTGTCACCAGGAAAATCTATCATAAAATATGGCGTAAATATCTTTATTGGTGTGAATCTAAGGGCTACTCATGGAGTAAGGTCAGGATTCCCAGGATATTATCTTTTCTCCAAGAAGGATTGGAGAAAGGATTGTCAGCTAGTTCCTTAAAGGGACAGATTTCTGCGCTATCTATTCTTTTGCACAAGTGTCTGGCGGATGTCCCAGACGTTCAGGCATTTTGCCAGGCTTTAGTTAGAATCAAGCCTGTGTTTAAACCTGTTGCTCCACCTTGGAGCTTAAATTTGGTTCTTAAAGTTCTGCAGGGGGTTCCGTTTGAACCTCTTCATTCCATAGATATCAAACTTTTATCTTGGAAAGTTCTTTTTTTGGTAGCTATTTCCTCGGCTCGTAGAGTTTCCGAGTTATCTGCCTTACAATGTGATTCTCCTTATCTGATCTTCCATGCAGATAAGGTAGTTCTGCGTACCAAACCTGGGTTTTTACCTAAGGTAGTATCTAATAAGAATATCAATCAAGAGATTGTTGTTCCGTCTTTGTGTCCTAATCCTTCTTCAAAGAAGGAGCGTCTATTACACAATCTGGACGTGGTTCGTGGTTTAAAGTTTTACTTACAAGCTACTAAAGATTTTCGTCAAACATCTGCTTTGTTTGTTGTCTACTCTGGACAGAGGAGAGGTCAAAAGGCTTCGGCAACCTCTCTTTATTTTTTAGTAAGAAGCATAATCCGCTTAGCCTATGAGACTGCTGGCCAGCAGCCTCCAGAAAGGATTACAGCTCATTCTACTAGAGCTGTGGCTTCCACATGGGCCTTTAAAAATGAGGCTTCTGTTGAACAGATTTGCAAGGCGGCGACTTGGTCTTCGCTTCATACTTTTTCAAAATTCTACAAATTTGATACTTTTGCTTCTTCGGAGGCTATTTTTGGGAGAAAGGTTTTACAGGCAGTGGTACCTTCCGTTTAAGTACCTGCCTTGTCCCTCCCTTCATCCGTGTACTTTAGCTTTGGTATTGGTATCCCACAAGTAATGGATGATCCGTGGACTGGATACACCTTACAAGAGAAAACACAATTTATGCTTACCTGATAAATTTATTTTTCTTGTGGTATATCCAGTCCACCGCCCGCCTTGTCATTTTAAGGCAGGTATTTTTTAATTTTAAACTTCAGGCACCACTGCACCCTATGGTTTCTCCTTTCTCTGCTTGTTTTCGGTCGAATGACTGGATATGGTAGTGAGGGGAGGAGCTATATTGACAGCTCTGCTATGGGTGTCCTCTTGCAACTTCCTGTTGGGAATGAGAATATCCCACAAGTAATGGATGATCCGTGGACTGGATACACCACAAGAGAAATAAATTTATCAGGTAAGCATAAATTATGTTTTTATTGGACTAACATAATATTTCAAACACAAACTTTCGAGAGTTTTCCTCTCTTCCTCAGGTTTGAAGCCATACTGATCAATCTGATATAGATACACATCATATACAACAAATGGAAGGGAGGGAGGGGCTGAGAGGGGTGTCATAAAAGCAGAGAATGTGTCTGAAGGAGAAAATAGCTGAGAATAGCCAGAAAGAATAAATAAACATAGGAGAGTAAATAGGCAAGATGAGAGGAAAAACAAAAGGAAAAATAAACCAATATAGGACAATAAAATGAGAGATTATAGAAAGTTATGGTAGTGTGTGAGAAAGCCAGAGTCTACATTAAGTCCTTCATTTCTGGTATTGAAATGTGTGATCATTTTCATCTCAAACATCTTTCGTTCATGAGAGTCTTTGAAATTCCCTTTAAGAATTTTAATCCTGAGGTTAAGGATGGAGTGACCAGTCTGGGTGAAGTGATGACCAACAGGGGTACAATATTCATTTTCCTTGTGGTTTTTGATCGAGTGTCTGTGTAGATTCATTCTGAGATGCAGTTTTAGGCCAGTTTCTCCAATGTAGCAACCTCTGTCACACGCTGTACACTGTATCATGTACACCACATTAGCAGATGAGCACGAATAGGATCCTTTAATATTATATGATGCGTTGTTGTGTCTGGCTGTGTTGTTGTCACATATATGTTGACACAGTTTGCAGAGTGATTTGTTGCATTGTGCAGTGCCATTCTGTGTAAGCTTCTGTTCTGTGGTTAATTTGCTGCGGACCAATCTCTGTCTCAGGTTAGGCGGTTGTTTGAATGCAAGTATGGGGGGTTCAGGAAATATTTTTTTGAGTGTGGGTTCCTCTGAAATTAGTGGTTGTAGCTCTTTAATAATTTTGCGTACTCCTTCCAGAGTAGGGTTGTAAGTGACTACTAGAGGGGTTCTTGTTTTGTTTTCCTTTTCTTTGTATTGTAGGAGTCTTTCCCGTGGTGTTTTTAGGGCAGATTTTATTTTTTTAGATATTGTCCTTTCCTTGTAGCCCTTTTTCCTAAATGACTCTGACTCCTACAATACAAAGAAAAGGAAAACAAAACAAGAACCCCTCTAGTAGTCACTTTCAACCCTACTCTGGAAGGAGTGCGCAAAATTATTAAAGAGCTACAACCACTAATTTCAGAGGACCCCACACTCAAAAAAATATTTCCTGAACCCCCCATACTAGCATTCAAACAACCGCCTAACCTGAGACAGAGATTGGTCCGCAGCAAATTAACCACAGAACAGAAGCTTACACAGAATGACACTGCACGATGCAACAAATCACTCTGCAAACTGTGTCAACATATATGTGACAAAAACACAGCCAGACACAACAACGCGCCATATAATATTAAAGGATCCTATTCGTGCTCATCTGCTAATGTGGTGTACATGATACAGTGTACAGCGTGTGACAGAGGCTGCTACATTGGAGAAACTGGCCTAAAACTGCATCTCAGAATGAATCTACACAGACACTCGATCAAAAACCACAAGGAAAATGAATATTGTACCCCTGTTGGTCATCACTTCACCCAGACTGGTCACTCCATCCTTAACCTCAGGATTAAAATTCTTAAAGGGAATTTCAAAGACTCTCATGAACGAAAGACGTTTGAGATGAAAATGATCACACATTTCAATACCAGAAATGAAGGACTTAATGTAGACTCTGGCTTTCTCACACACTACCATAACTTTCTATAATCTCTCATTTTATTGTCCTATATTGGTTTCTTTTTCCTTTTGTTTTTCCTCTCATCTTGCCTACTTACTCTCCTCTGTTTATTTATTCTTTCTGGCTATTCTCAGCTATTTTCTCCTTCAGACACATTCTCTGCTTTTTATGACCCCCCTCTCACCCCCCTCTCTCCCTTCCATTTGCTGTATGTGATGTGTATCAATATCAGATTGATCAGTCTTGCTTCAGACCTGAGGAAGAGAGGAAAACTCTCGAAAGCTTGTCTTTTAAATATTATGTTAGTCCAATAAAAAAGGTATCACTGCATACTGCAATACTTTGTTTTTTGAGCATCTTTTATATATATATATATACATACACATACTCACACACACACATATAAACACACATTTTAATATAGAAAAAAATCAGCTAACAGTTTTAGGAAGGTAAAGCTGCTCAATTAAGTTACAGACCTTCCTCCTGAGACTCTCTATATCTTTAGGCAGGCAAGCATGTTAATAGTTAAAGGGACAGTTTACTCAAAAACTTTCTCCCCTTTAATTTGTTCACAATGATCCACTTTACCTGCTGGAGTGTATTAAATTGTTTACAAGTAGCTCCTTTACCCTTATATTGGCATTTGAAATTGTTGATTTAGCATGTGGTATCCCCACCTATTCTGAAAGTTTGTGGCCGCGCGTACCAGCTATAGATAAGCTTTGTAAACACAGCCAGCAGAAGAAATTACACTCCCAGTTGGTTATAGAAGAGATAAGGTAATCAAATGTTGATTTTCCATTGTTCTCTCAAAGTGCTGGTGATTGTTTTAAGGACAGATATAAGATAAAGAAGCAGGTATATGTGCACAATGTGATACAGTAATGAGATCTGATTATACCTACAAGCTCAACCTATTTTATTAGGCTGTGGCTTCAAAACACAAAATCCGAGCTTTAATATACAGAAATAAACCTTAAAAAGCTAATTTTCATACATTTTTTACTCTGCAGTTGGTATAAAAAGCAATTGTAAACACATTCAGGGAAAAACTATTTTACAGTATACTGTCCCTTTAAGTGTTTTTTTAAGACAGTAAAGGGTGAGCTAGAGACAATAAAGCTGCCCTAACAGATCTGATTCTCTTGTGTTTTGCTCTGCAGCAGCAACCCTCATCACACAAATCATCTAGCCCTAAAGCTGTCACATGGCATCACACAGCAGGAACTCATCAGATTAGCAGCTATGGAACACACAGGACCCACAAGGTTTCAGCTTTCACTACCTCTGTGTGCTTTGCTTTCTGACTGTTTGCCCCATTCCTGCACATACTGAGGGCAGCCTCTGTCTTCCAATCTATTTTCTAGTGGAGCAGACATGGGGAATAGGGGCAGTGCTCTGAGCAAAAAGAAACATACAGCATAGATAGCTACTACAGTGTTCAGTCTTTTACCACCTTAATGTAGATGTCACAGTCTCTGCCTGCCTTACCCTGTGCATAGCTGTATATTGACAGCACTGAAGGCAGGAGGGAGCCAGTAAAAAGAAAGTAGGACTGCTGAGCTGAATTAAGTTAAAGCTAAGGACAAACGCTGGGTATGTGATAAATATTAAAATGAATTGTTAGGCTGCCCCCCGCCTTGTCAAGCCTATTGCGGCCATGAAAATCTCTCCAGCCTCCCGGTCCTAACATTTCACTACCTGTAAGCAAACAAAATTGATTTAATAGCAAACACACACACCTCTATACCAGTATAGCGTTATCCTTGCAGAGCCGTAAACAATAATCACCAGTTCTTCCGGAACTAAATATTTGAAATACAGGTTTTGGGAAATTATTAGGCAGCGGCACTCTTATGCATAAACTGCGCATGTGCAAAGCGGCGTGTGCATGTTAAAACTAATTTACGAGTCAATCATTATTGGCCACAACAAGACATAAACAACTATATACCAAGCAGTGGGTGGGGCTTAGCTTCCATTTTCAACTGTTAACTAGCAATGTATATTTAAAAATTCCCTGCACTTTATAGAAGCAGAGAGATGAGGTACATGTTAAAAATTTCTTGTCTGGCATTTAAAAGTAAGTTAATAAAACAATATATTTAGCCTAGACTGTCCCTTTAAGGTGTGTTATACACTTTTTGTATGTGGGTATTTTTTAGACATGAGCACTTAATAAAATGTTTATTTTTTCATTTTATGCTTCCCTTTTATTGATTTGTGCAGATTCAGATAATCTATTCCATGCAAATTTTTATATATATAAAATCCACAAGAGAGCGCACTCCCACCTCCAAATTCAGCTACCAGGGTGCAGGCAAAGAATAGTACAGTCCCGCAAAAAAACATGTACTCACTGGATTTATACAAAAGGTGCTTTAATGGCACACAGGAAACAGTGACGTTTCGGGAATCAATCACCCCTTCATCATACTAAGTGAATTAGTGAAAAAAAGAACCAGTATATAACAGGTGCTAACCCCACCCCTCATCAGAGAAGACCTGCCCCTAAACATCATCATGTGCAATTAAGAATGTCAGAAAAATCATAGTCTGAACAATGTGAATAAACATACAAATTGTAGAATCATGGGGTGAGATATACAAATAAAATAACACTTAATGTGAGTATACCCTAATATATTAATATGGATTTCTGTCAAATATGCCTGCAGGCTGTTAATGTAATAAACATTTACTTAAACACAACATGTCATTGCACTTATATACATAAATCTGCATTACTTCCTAAGCATCAATCAAACATTTAAATACATTGCTAAGCAAGACATAATGGGCGCGATCCGATATCGATCGCAGTTTGCGGCGCAAGCGAGGGAACCGGCGTCGCCCGTAGTTTCAGCTCGCAACTCGAGCCATCCCATATAAGTCGCCGTCAGATGCTAACGTGCCGTAAGTCTCACAAACCAGCGATGTCCAGAAATCTGCGTAAGTACAAATTTCTGGCGTCGCCAGTGACTTGCGGCACGTTAGAATCTGCCGGCGCCTATAAAACCTGACTAAAGTTTAAAACACCCGCACTGTCTAACACGCCTCCCTAACATAGCCCGCACTGTCTAACACGCCTCCCTAACATAGCCCGCACTGTCTAACACGCCTCCCTAACATAGCCCGCACTGTCTAACCCTCTATCCGCTATCCCCCCTCACTAGCCTAACAATAAAAAAGCTATTAACCCCTAAACCGCCGCTCCTTTACCCCGCCGCAACCTAATAAAGTTATTAACCCCTAAACCGCCGCTCCCGTACCCCGCCGCCAGCTATATTATATCTATAACCCCCTAAAGTGAGCCCCTAACACCGCCGCCATCTATATTAAAATTATTAACCCCTAATGTAAGCCCCTTACACCGCCGCCATCTCTATTAAAATGATTAACCCCTAATTTAATCTACCTACCCCGCCGCCAGCTATATTATCTATATTAACCCTAAGTATATTATAGTTAATATAGTTATTACATTATATATATTAACTATATTAACCCTAATTATATTAGGGTTAATATAGTTACTATAGTATTTATATTAACTATATTAACTCTATCTAACCCTAACTAAATTTATATTAAATTAATCTAATTCATTTATAAACTAAAATATTCCTATTTAAATCTAAATACTTACCTATAAAATAAACCCTAAGATAGCTACAATATAATTAATAATTACACTGTAGCTATGTTAGGGTTAATATTTATTTTACAGGTAAATTGTTAATTATTTTAACTAGGTATAATAGATATTAAATAGTTATTAACTATTTAATATCTACCTAGTTAAAATAATTACCCAATTACCTGTAAAATAAATCCTAACCTAAGTTACAAATACACCTACACTATCAATAAATTTAATAAACTACAAACATCTATCTAAAAATACAATTAAATTAACTAAACTAAATTACAAAAAAAAACAAACACTAAATTACAAAAAATAAAAAAAAGATTACAAGATTTTTAAGCTAATTACACCTATTCTAAGCCCCCTAATAAAATAATAAACCCCCAAAATAAAAAAAATTCCCTGCCCTATTCTAAATTCAACAAATTTCAAAGCTCTTTACCTTACCAGCCCTTAAAAGGGCCTTTTGTGGGGCATGCCCCAAAGAATTCAGCTCTTTTGCATACAACAAATACAATACCCCCCCCCCCCCATTACAACCCACCACCCACATACCCCTATTCTAAACCCACCCAAACCCCCCTTAAAAAAGCCTAACACTACCCCCCTGAAGATCTCCCTACCTTGTCTTCACCACACCGGGCCGAACTCCTGATCCGATCTGGGCGATGTCTTCCTCCAAGCGGCAAAGAAGAATTCTTCCTCCGGCGATGTCATCCTCCAAGCGGCAAAGAAGAATTCTTCCTCCGGCGACGTCTTCCTCCAAGCGGCAGCAAAGTCTTCATTCTTCCGGCGGCATCTTCAATCTTCTTTCTTCGCTCCGCCGCCGCGGAGCATCCATCCCGGCCGACTGCTGAACTTGGAATGAGGTACCTTTAAATGACGTCATCCAAGATGGCGTCCGCCGAATTCCGATTGGCTGATAGGATTCTATCAGCCAATCGGAATTAAGTTAAAAAAATCTGATTGGCTGATTGAATCAGCCAATCAGATTCAAGTTCAATCCGATTGGCTGATCCAATCAGCCAATCAGATTGAGCTCGCATTCTATTGGCTGTTCCGATCAGCCAATAGAATGCGAGCTCAATCTGATTGGCTGATTGGATCAGCCAATCGGATTGAACTTGAACAGGGGGATACTTTTTATAGTATCTTAAATACTAACAGTAATTTGAAACAAATCACTTATATACAGTTGACATGGCTAAGACACTTTCCAAATATATCTACAACTGATGTGCAAGGAAGTATTAGAGCAATAAACGAATCATGGGTCCCAACAGCATGGCGTGAATCACATATAAAAATATTATATGTTTATATTACTCCTAGTAAAAGGTCGACTTGGTCAGTGAATATTTACTCCTGTACTCGATGTAACAAAGAGAAGGCAGATATATTGCATTGTCTATGGCTATGCCCCAAGATTTACCAATTTTGGTGTAAAATAATTTACTGGATCAATTGCACACTTAATATAAGAATATGCATCGGGCTCCAAGACATTGTATTCTTGGTAAGATATATAGCAGGAGGCAAGGAATATAAACTTATTAATACCTTAATAATACTTGCCCGTAATCTTATACTTAAAACGTGGAAAGCGACATATGCCCCAAAATTTTCTGAATTTAAGAAAGCAGTTATTATGCAACTTACTATTGAACAATATAACATACAGAACCTAAATGAAGAGCAGGTACAGAGGTTTTTCTCAAAATGGGAGGAAGTAATTAAATCGCTTCCGAACGTTACTCAAATCCAATTGGTCAAACCGCTTCGTACTTCTATTTTTGTTATTCAAAATATCCTCACAGGGCATTTTTCCAGATGGTGGACAGATGATTCCATCAATACTGACAGATAAAGGAGGGGGGGGGGGCTGGAAGGAGAGAGGTGATCGGGGAGTGTTATTATTTATTTATTTATTTTTTCTTTTTCTTCTCTCTTTCTTTTTTTAGTGCTTATCGTTATGTGTATGCTATAATGACTGGATAATATATATAGTATCAGTGTATCATATCCTAGGAAAGTACTCTAATCTGAAAATTCAGATGATATGTGTAGTGTGTAGGGAGGGTCTGATAAGAGCATCCTATGTGAAATCAATATAAGGATATCAAATTGCTGCAGGTTTTTTTTCTTTCTTGTTTTTCATTCT
This sequence comes from Bombina bombina, assembly GCF_027579735.1. Classification (NCBI taxonomy): domain Eukaryota; kingdom Metazoa; phylum Chordata; class Amphibia; order Anura; family Bombinatoridae; genus Bombina; species Bombina bombina. The sequence goes on along the minus strand of NC_069504.1, from coordinate 1,098,712,954 downwards.
AAAAATTAATAAGATATGATAATATCTATGATATATGTTAGGATGTAATATCTATGTTTAAGTAGACTTCTGACTACTATGAAATATGCATGAATGAGTGATAGGTCAGATACATAGACATTTGATTACTCTTATTGTTCTTTAATTTTTTTAGGTAACTTGTAATATCTGTGTCATCTTGTTGTATGTACAATACGATATGATCTGATATGATACTTTTTTTGTTTGAAAAATCAATAAAAATATATTTAAAAAAAATAGAATTCTGTCTATCTTAATCATGAAAGAAAAATGTTGGGTTTTGTGTCCTTTTTTTTTCCATATTTCTTTTATTGAGATTTTTAGACAGATTAACATTAGAAATAGAATGTGCCATGCCATTTTCACAACATTGCAATGATATAATCATTCTAATACATATACACCAAGTGATGATTAGGCTGATATACCAGAAACCTCCTTTTTTAAAGTTATATGGACCTCCCAAATCACAGTTAGGCCACTCTTGGACCCATGCATAGTAATAACACTTATTTAGAAAAAATAAATAAATCATGAATGAGACTGGGGTTGGATTTATATGATATTTACACTGATATGTTCTGTACCAATCAAGTTTACCATCACTTTAATTCAAGCAAAAATAACTAAGGGAAAACAGCTATTGTTTTGAAAGATATATTGTGAAATAGTTCCGAAATTACTTAAAGGGACAGTACACTGTAAAATTGTTTTTCCATAAATGTATTTTAAATTACTTGTTATACCAACTGCAGAGTATAAAATATTTGAGAAGTTGCATTTTCAGGTTTATTTATGTATATGAAGTAGCTGGTTTAGTGCTTTGAAACCACAGCCTAATACAATGGGTTGAGCTTCAGGTAATATCAGATCTCATCATGTTATCACTTTTATGTACACAGACTTGCTTCCTTATCTTATATTTGTCTGGAACACCAAAGCTCAATACATAGAGAGAACAATGGAAAATTATCATTTTATTACTTAACTATCATGCCCCCCACTGACTGTGTAATCTCTTCTGCTGGCTGTGTTTACTTAGGCTATTCAATAGCGTATACGCCAGTATCAAAACTTTCAGTATAGGTTGGGAAACCACAAGCTAAATCAGCTATTTCAAATGCTAAAATATGAGTAAAGGAGCTTTTTGCAACCAATTTAATACACTCTAGCAGGTAACAAGGATCATTGGGAATAATTTAAAGGGGAGAAAGTTTTTGGGTGAACTGTCCCTTTAAGATGTCACTATGATGTAAGACTGAGATTATACTCAAAAAGGTTTATGTTTCATTAAAAGGGACATGAAACCCATCCTATGCAGATTTCCCTGAGTTTCGTAATCGCTGAAGGACCCACAAGAGAAACGGGACTGATAGCTGTGCTCTCTTTACTACAGATATGGGCCCTGACACTGCTCATACATCAGCTCAACAGCCCCTGTTTAGCTTCTACTTCTGTTCATTATAACTTATATTACACATAATTCACTGGTTCTTTTTATATCTATAACAATTCTTTAGTTTTTCAGGAGTCTGCAGATGGTAACTGGTAGATACTATCCTCCCTCTAAACGGTATCACCAGCAAGCTTGCTATTATTGCCAGAAAACCATATTTTACAATATGTTTTGCACCCTACCACTACATACCAGTTAATTAATGCTGTCCATCCCTCTTTATAAATGCATAGGTAAAACTTTTAAGGTGGGTGCAGGATAAATTGCTGTATTAGTTGTGATAATAGGGATTCCTCTGTGTACCTATTTTTTAGACGGTGGGTACTAGAGAAAAGTTCACACAACTGGCTACCCTTCTCACCACAAAATGGCTCCCAGGATTAATCTCCAAAATGTTCTAGGGCTGTCCCCATATGGAATACCCTACTGGCTAGATGTTAATCCTAGTATTGTCAAAGAGCAGCGATACGCATATGTAATAATTATATCACAATTTCACAGAGAGCTAAGAGTTGGGGGTTTTCTAACATGGAGTCAATGCTTTCTATCACATAACACAAAATGGCTCCCAGGCTTCATCGCCAACATATTCTCAGGTTATGCCTATATAGAATACCCTGCTAGCATTGTCTAAGAGCAGCAATATGCATTTTTCATACGTATATCATGGAGTCAGTGTATATTAGAGGGTTTTAGCACCAAATTCTCCATTTATCCCTAATATAATTGTTTCTTACTTACTTGTTCTCCATTGTTTATGGACTGCAAAACTACCCTTCATAGGTTGTGTCTCATTTTAGCATTTAGTCTGTTAGTATTTTTTCATATATCCTATATGTGAGATGGTGTCCTAATTTTATATTGCATATTATTATTATTCTTTATTTATAAAGCGCCAACAGATTCCGCAGCGCTGCCCATGGGTACAAGGATAACAGTACAATGGAGAAACAATACGACAACATTTTACAGAGAAAAACAGGGGGAATTGAGGGCCCTATTCACATAGTAACATAGTAGATGAGGTTGAAAAAAGACCGAAGTCCATCGAGTTCAGCCTATACAAATCTAAAATATATACAAAAAGCTCCAGTTAAGCTTAAATAATCCCACTAAAAGGTGACCCATTTAATAGGATGAGAAACAGGAGGTGGGGACTGCAAAGGTGAGAATGATATTAGTGAGGAGATAGAGGGCAACTGTTAGTTAAGTGAAGTTAGTTTGTTAATAAGTCGGGTGATAAGCTTCCCTGAACAGAAAGGTCTTTAGGGAACGTTTAAATGAGGAGAGGTTAGGGGCAAGTCTGACAGCACCAGAGGGTTGGTGCCGCACAAGAGAAGTCCTGTAGTCTAGCATGAGAGGAGGTGATGGTAGAGGACGCAAGAAGCAGGTCATTGTTGGATCTTAGGGGGTGCGCAGGAGTATATTTGTTAATAAGTGAGGACAGGTAGGGTGGGGCAGCATTGGTGGTGCATAATAATTCTATATTCTTTCAAGGTCTAAGAGTGACCGTTTCTAGCATAATATTTCCTCTATATCTATTGTATGTATCATTGGGCCCATGAGTGACCCTTAGAAAAAAGAGTGGAACTAATAAGGCCTATCAGACAATTGGTATCTATAATATTTAAGTTCATTAGGGTCCATGAGTGTCCCGTTTTGTTCTAGGAGGAATTTTCTTAAAAACAGGATCCATCTTCATATGCACCTTAACTGTTAACTGATGTTCTAAACGATTGGTTACTCAGAAAATACCATTATATAATATAGTTATAAAATAATTCCTATATATTTTACTTCTCCATGCCCAAGAGTGGCTAAATATCACACTAGTTTACCTCCAGTGACACAAGTTACTATGCATGGGTCCAAGAGTGGCCTAACTGTGATTTGGGAGGTCCATATAACTTTAAAAAAGGAGGTTTCTGGTATATCAGCCTAATCATCACTTGGTGTATATGTATTAGAATGATTATATCATTGCAATGTTGTGAAAATGGCATGGCACATTCTATTTCTAATGTTAATCTGTCTAAAAATCTCAATAAAAGAAATATGGGAAAAAAAAGGACACGAAACCCAACATTTTTCTTTCATGATTAAGATAGACAGAATTCTATTTTTTTTAAATATATTTTTATTGATTTTTCAAACAAAAAAAGTATCATATCAGATCATATCGTATTGTACATACAACAAGATGACACAGATATTACAAGTTACCTAAAAAAATTAAAGAACAATAAGAGTAATCAAATGTCTATGTATCTGACCTATCACTCATTCATGCATATTTCATAGTAGTCAGAAGTCTACTTAAACATAGATATTACATCCTAACATATATCATAGATATTATCATATCTTATTAATTTTTAGAATGAAAAACAAGAAAGAAAAAAAACCTGCAGCAATTTGATATCCTTATATTGATTTCACATAGGATGCTCTTATCAGACCCTCCCTACACACTACACATATCATCTGAATTTTCAGATTAGAGTACTTTCCTAGGATATGATACACTGATACTATATATATTATCCAGTCATTATAGCATACACATAACGATAAGCACTAAAAAAAGAAAGAGAGAAGAAAAAGAAAAAATAAATAAATAAATAATAACACTCCCCGATCACCTCTCTCCTTCCAGCCCCCCCCCCCCTCCTTTATCTGTCAGTATTGATGGAATCATCTGTCCACCATCTGGAAAAATGCCCTGTGAGGATATTTTGAATAACAAAAATAGAAGTACGAAGCGGTTTGACCAATTGGATTTGAGTAACGTTCGGAAGCGATTTAATTACTTCCTCCCATTTTGAGAAAAACCTCTGTACCTGCTCTTCATTTAGGTTCTGTATGTTATATTGTTCAATAGTAAGTTGCATAATAACTGCTTTCTTAAATTCAGAAAATTTTGGGGCATATGTCGCTTTCCACGTTTTAAGTATAAGATTACGGGCAAGTATTATTAAGGTATTAATAAGTTTATATTCCTTGCCTCCTGCTATATATCTTACCAAGAATACAATGTCTTGGAGCCCGATGCATATTCTTATATTAAGTGTGCAATTGATCCAGTAAATTATTTTACACCAAAATTGGTAAATCTTGGGGCATAGCCATAGACAATGCAATATATCTGCCTTCTCTTTGTTACATCGAGTACAGGAGTAAATATTCACTGACCAAGTCGACCTTTTACTAGGAGTAATATAAACATATAATATTTTTATATGTGATTCACGCCATGCTGTTGGGACCCATGATTCGTTTATTGCTCTAATACTTCCTTGCACATCAGTTGTAGATATATTTGGAAAGTGTCTTAGCCATGTCAACTGTATATAAGTGATTTGTTTCAAATTACTGTTAGTATTTAAGATACTATAAAAAGTTGCAATTGAAAATCTTCCTGTTTGATATATTTTAATTCCAGCCATTAGGGGGCCCAGGGACCAGTTTGGTTTATGTTCTTTTTGAATATCTGATACGTAGTGTCGAATCTGTAGATAGGCAAAGAAATCTTTACTATGTATTTCATATTTGGAACAAATAGAGTTAAATGCATCGATCCTGCCATCCGGTAGGAGGAGTTGTTTAACATACTTTAACCCCTTTTCCTCCCAACCCTGAAAGGCTCGAGAGGCATGACCTGGCTGGAATTCTGGGTTTCCCTGAATCGTTAACAATTCGGTTGCATGAGGATTAATCTGTATTTCAATACAGAACTTCTGCCATGCACAAATAATGTTCTTGAATGTGATTAAATTATTAACATTACAGGGTAATTTTTTAATTGGACAGTGCAGCAACGCATTTAAAGTGAATTGAGTTATAATATTGGACTCACACTGATATAAAGTTAAATGTTCTTTTTGTGTAACCCAATCCACAGCAAACTTAATTAGGGAGACCCAGTTATAAAATTTAATATTAGGAAATGCTAATCCTGCTGCCATCTTATCACTCATTAGCCTGGTTAGGGCAATCCGTGATTTCCCCCCTTTCCAGATAAACTTGGCACACATAGAGTTAAATTTTATGATATCCCTTTTTTTAAGCATTACAGGAATATTTTGCAAAAAGTAGAGGATTTTGGGAAATATTATTGTTTTAATTAGCATAATACGTGGTATTAATGATATCGGCAGACTAGTCCATGTATCCAATTGTTTCTGTATTTCACCTAGACAAGGTGTGATATTCCTATCATACCAGTCTAGTGGGTCATTGGTTAAGACTATGCCTAAATAGGTAATATGTTTTGCTTCCTTAAAGGGATGTTTTGTATACCTATTTATTGGTTTTGTTATCCATAATAATTCCGACTTATTGAAGTTGATTCTATAGCCCGAAAATTGCGCCAAAAAGTTGCATACTCGATATAAGCTTAGGTAGATTGACTTCAAGGTTATTTAAAAAAACCAGGAGGTCATCTGCATATAATGAAAGTATAAATTTTTGCCCCCCAATACTAATGCCGTCTAACTGATTCCGTAATAATATGGCTAATGGTTCAAGTGATATATTAAATAGCAAGGGGGACAATGGACAACCTTGCCTGGTACCTCTATGCAACAAGATAGAATCTGTAGTTGTATTATTTACAATGAGGGCAGAGACTGGATTACTATATAATGACTGGATAAAATTATTGAAATGCCCTCCAAGCCCGAATTTATCTATTGTCATGAACAAGTGACCCCAACCTATATAGTCAAATGCTTTCTCTGCATCTAGAGAGAGAATAGCTGTATCCATTCCCTTTTGATTTGTTACTATTGAATTATTCCAGAGGTAGTCCAGAATAATCAGTCTTCCTTAAGTTCTTAACTGGACTTCTCCCCTGCATAAAGCCGACTTGATTTTCATGTATAATACCTTTAATTACCGGCTGTAATCTACTAGCTATTATTGATGTTAGTAATTTATAGTCTGAATTTAGCAGTGAGATAGGTCTATAAGACTCTACTAATTCTGGATCTTTATTTTTTTTTAGAATTAGCACAACGTTAGATGCAGTAAAATACCTGGAGCATCTTATTTGTGAGTTAAAATATTTGTTAAACAACTGACACAATGTCGGGGTCACTTCCTCCTGAACAATTCTATAAAACTGTGGGGAGGCAGTCTGGTCCAGGTGCTTTATTGAGTTTAGCTTGCTTAATAGCAAGCTTAATTTCTTGCTCTGTGATTGGTAAATTTAATTGCGACAACTCTTCTTGTGAAATTCTGGGTAAAGTTAGTTTAGACCAGAATGTCTCCTCATCTACATGACTAGGAGATTCTGCATTATAAATTCCCTTGAAGTAATTATAGAAGACTTTTTTAATCTCTTCGGTCTGGGTATATCTAATCCCATTCCGCTTAATAGCGGCTATCGAATTACTAAATTTTGGTTTGGCAAGCCTAGCGAGATATTTAGCAGCCCTACCGGTAAACCCTCTGTAGAGAGCTTTTTGTTTTAATCCTTCTTGTATACATCTTTGTTTAAGGAAAATATCCCATTGTGTTTTGGCATGCCTATATCTATTCCAATTGGTACTTAATCTAGAGGCCACATAGGCATTATACGTATTTCTTACTGTGTTCGATAATTGCAGTTCTTTTTGCTTAATTTTTTTTTTTAATCTGCACATATACGCCTTTATCTGTCCCCGAAGCACAGCCTTGGCAGCTTCCCAGTATATTTCTGTATTCTCCTGATGTTGCCCATTAAAAATTTGATATTCTGTCCATTTATTTTTTAAAAATTTTTGGAATTGGCTATCCACAGCTAAGTATTTAGGAAAAAATAATATGTTATTACCCCCTTTTCTGAATACGTCACTACGAAATTCCAATGAGATGATTGCGTGATCTGATAGTACAATGTCTTTAATGTCAGCCTTACAGTCAAGCCCCATCAGGGCCTCTGCCACTAAGAATAGGTCAATCCTGGATAAACTATGGTGACTTGGTGACATGCATGTATACGCCTTGGTATCAGGATGTTGGATCCTCCATATATCTCTCACCCCCAATTGGCTAGATATTTTTTGGAATATCCGAGTCTTCCTATCGCTCCTATATATATCCTTTCTACCAGTCCTATCCATATTGGGAAGGGGTGTCAAATTAAGGTCCCCCACTATTATTACATTTTTCCCCGAGTATTCAAATAATTTGTCTATGAATCCATTCCAAAATTGAGTATCTACTCCATTGGGCCCATACACGTTACAGATAATAAACAAGGTAGAGTTAATTTTTATTTTGAGTATTTGAAACCTGCCTCCGGGGTCTTCCTCCAACCCTACTAACTCATAAACTAAATGTTTCTTAACTAGAATTGCCAAACCTTTCTTCCTATCCTCCCCAGCTATTGCAATAACATCCCTACCCACTTCCCCTTTAGCTTTATTATTTCTGGTTCTTTTAGGTGGATTTCCTGCAACATTGCCAAATCAGGTTTATATAAACCCAGTTGTTTAATGATGGCTTTCCTCTTTATTGGCGAGGTTATTCCACCTACATTCCAAGAAAGTAAATTTAAAGAGTTTATATCAGGGCTATTTCTAGCGATTATGGCACTGAAAATAGGAATCCGGGTATCTCACAGACAGGGCTAGAGGAGGTATATGAGGGGGGGGGGGGGAGGAGACAGAAAAATAATGGGGAGAGGAAAAGGAGAGAAAAAAAAAAAAAAGGAAGAGAGAAAAGAAAAAACAAGGAAACCCTACATATACATCCACACATCATCCATACCATCAAGTACCTGCTCTTCTGGATTCTGATGATAATTCTAACCAATTCAGAATATCTGATAGAAATCTTTTATCATTGAATACCATGCTCATTACAAAAAGCCTGCGCCTCTTTAGTCATGTTTAAAGTAGATTGTGTATCCCCTGTTATCACAACCAGCTTTGCCGGGTATATCATTTTAACCTTATAATTTGCATTTAGCAATTTAGAGCAAAATGGAGACATTTCCTTGCGTCTTGCTGCCGTCTCACTAGAGAAGTCTTGGAAAATTAGAATTTTGTATTGGTCTATTGTTAGTGGATATACTTTCCTATATTGCCTAAGAAAATGAACTTTGTCCTGAAAATTCAGGAACTTCAGTACTATGGGCCTAGTAGGAATGTTATCCTTTCTCATATATCGTACTGGGCCAGTTCTATGTACCCTTTCTATGGGTATCGCTGCATCCATATTAATTTTAAGACTTTGTGGGAGAGTAACCGTTACAAATTGCATCAGATCAAGGTATTTGCTATCTTCAGGAAGACCGATGATTCTAAGATTATTTCGTCTGGATCGGTCTTCCAGGTCCTCTACTCTACTCTGTAATTTAACAATTTTCTTGATATAGTCAGCATTTTTGATTTCAACTATATTTAATTTATCCTCAATCGCAGATATTCTGGCCTCTGCTTCAGTAAGCCTTGTAGAAAACTGTCTTACCTCTACTACAAGGCCATTTATGTCCTGTTTAATTTCTGCTTTCATAGTGTCTAATTGTGGCGTGAAAACCTTAGCAATCTGTATAACCAATTCCTGCATATCAAAATGTGGCTCGTTTTGTATTTGTGATGTCTCTAGCACCTGGTCGGCACGTTTCACCATTTTTTTTTCTCTTTGCTTAATGGGCATAGTAGGTGAGTTCCTAGTTGATGATATAAACTTGTCCATATACAGCAAAGTTCTAGTATCCCTACGGTATAGGCACGTGATACAAATATCAAATTGAATAGTTGTGCAAAAAAAAGAAAAAGAAAAGTGTACTTGTGCTTATGCTTATGAAGTGATTGATTCTATAGTGAATTTATAGTTCCACTCCAGGACCCTAAGATCCGGGAGTAGATATACTAGTCAAGTGGAAAAGAAAGGAAAAGACAAGAATATGTGAGGGAGAAGCAGAGAAAAAGAAGAAAAGGGGTGCTAACTTAAATAGAGTTCAGAATGAAATCAGGTGAGAGAGTGGCGTGAGAGGGGAAAGGAGAGAGAAGAAATAGTGACGACGAAAACAAATCATGAGAAATGGCCTATACTGCGGATAATATGTTCAATTATTGAGGGCTTAGATAAGCTTATGACCCAGGGAGTTCTATGCCTATCCCTATCAATAAAATTCTCTCTATGTGCTTCAAAACTCTAGACAGACAGCTATTAAGGATATTCACAATTCCTACTTTTCCCAGATTCACAGCAAAACAATTGATGTACTAGGCTATTATCTTTAAACACTTGTATGCCCTGTCAATTGGATCAAAATCAACAGTTTTTTAAGTCAGCGTTATCAGACACATTTAACTATAACAATATATAGAGATGTTTCATGCATTTTCTATACCAGAATAATAGACTCTAGATGCCAGACAATCCCTGCTTATCTCTAGCAAGGCCAAAAAAAGAGAAAAAGAAAAAATTACTAGACTTGTACACCTTATACTTATGCCAATTCAACAGGTTTTTCTCTTTTTCCTTAACTTCATGCCAGGAGACAGTTTCTGCTGTAGCAATATATGAGCATAAATAATGCATCAACTAGATCAAAAACAGATACTATACAGTTGTCCCAGTGTCCATCTAATAGTATAAGAGCAGTTCAAAGTAGCCTCTTTGCATATGTAGCATGCATAATAAATCAAAAATAAGAGAGGAGAGAAAAAACAAGCAGCTATAAGAAAAACCAATACTTTACTTTATGGATCTTTAGCCAAGTCCCAGGTTAATTGTCCTTGAATATATCACCTCCAGCGCTTTGGCCGTTTACCCCAAAAAAAAGAGCTGTACCTTGTATTGTGTAGTCCGACCGGCTTTAAGCCAGTAAGTAAACAGTATGCAATATTCGTCCCGATGTATTACCAAGCAGCGCCCTTCTGTTACTGCGCCAGGAGGATACCCGTAAGATGAATCTCAGGAGTGCCTATCGACGTGTGGGCGCACGCTGCTTACGCTCTCAGGCTCTTCTCCAATCAGCGGTTCCGGGGTCGGAAGTGACCTCTCTCCCCGTGTCTGCCACTCGGCGCATGCCCCCTGCACCTGAAGACCTCCGCCATGTCCACCTTCAGGGCACCATCTGGAACTCAAGTGCTCCTCTCAGAGTCCCAGCGTCGTCGTGGCAGCCAGCGTCCGCTCACCAGGGAGCAGTCGGGTGCCTCAGGAAAACTCAGGTAATGCAGCGGGGCTCTGTATGCTCACCAGGGAGCAACCGGGGACCATATGTAGATTCGGATGATGTCTAGCAGCGGGGCTCTGTGTGCTCTCCAGGGAGCAATCGAGTAGCTTAGAAGAGTTCAAGTATGTCCGTGAGAGGGGATTCTGTATGCTCACCAGGGAGCAGCCAAACGTCACATATAGATTCAGATAGTGCCGATATAGCGGGGCTCTGTATGCTCTTAAGGCTCGAGCAAGTTCAGGTATGCCAATAGGACAGAGCTCTATATGCTCACCAGGGAGCGTTTCAATATTTTAAGATCTTTCCAGCCTCAGTTTACAGCTCACACACACTTCTTACTAGTATACATTGTATCTTATGTCCCACCTGGGATAAGTTGCTTATACTTTGTATCGCTGCCAGGGGAATACTAGTAGAGTGTTGTTATCAGAGTTACGGCAGACTTGACAGTCCTTTTTATTTCAGCAGGTGCTTCAGCCACGAAGCTATAGTTGCCTTGATGAGACTTCCACTTCATGGGCCACAAGACCCAGTGCCTAGGCTGGCAAAACTCTTCGGCCAAAGAGCGCATGAAGGCGGGAGTGAGTGTACAGAGTTGCAAGCATGAGAGCCACAGCGTGCAGCACCCTGCTTGCTCCTCCTCCTAACGGAAGTCCAGAATTCAATTTTAAACAACTTTCCAATTTACTTTTATTATCAGATTTGCTTTATTCTCTCCTTTGTTGAAGGAGAAGCAATGCAATACTTGGAGCTAGTTAAACACACCAGATGAGCCAATGACAAGAGGCATATATGTGCAGCCACCAAAAAGCAGCTAGCTCCCAGTTGTGCATTGCTGCTCCTGAGCCTACCTGGATATGCTTTTCAACAAATCATAGGAAGAGAACAGAGCAAATTAGACAATAAAAGTAAATTATGGTTTTAAGGTTTGTAAAATTGCATGCTCTCTCTGACCCATGAATGTTTAATTTTTACTTTACTGGCCATATATATATATATATATATATATATATATATATGTTTATATCTGTGTATATGTGTATTTATTTCTTTATATGTGTGTACATATGTATTTATGTCTTTATATGTCTGTACATATGTATTTATGTCTTTACAGGGAGTGCAGAATTATTAGGCAAGTTGTATTTTTGAGGATTAATTTTATTATTGAACAACAACCATGTTCTCAATGAACCCAAAAAACTCATTAATATCAAAGCTGAATAGTTTTGGAAGTAGTTTTTAGTTTGTTTTTAGTTATAGCTATTTTAGGGGGATATCTGTGTGTGCAGGTGACTATTACTGTGCATAATTATTAGGCAACTTAACAAAAAACAAATATATACCCATTTCAATTATTTATTTTTACCAGTGAAACCAATATAACATCTCAACATTCACAAATATACATTTCTGACATTCAAAAACAAAACAAAAACAAATCAGTGACCAATATAGCCACCTTTCTTTGCAAGGACACTCAAATGCCTGCCATCCATGGATTCTGTCAGTGTTTTGATCTGTTCACCATCAACATTGCGTGCAGCAGCAACCACAGCCTCCCAGACACTGTTCAGAGAGGTGTACTGTTTTCCCTCCTTGTAAATCTCACATTTGATGATGGACCACAGGTTCTCAATGGGGTTCAGATCAGGTGAACAAGGAGGCCATGTCATTAGATTTTCTTCTTTTATACCCTTTCTTGCCAGCCACGCTGTGGAGTACTTGGACGCGTGTGATGGAGCATTTTCCTGCATGAAAATCATGTTTTTCTTGAAGGATGCAGACTTCTTCCTGTACCACTGCTTGAAGAAGGTGTCTTCCAGAAACTGGCAGTAGGACTGGGAGTTGAGCTTGACTCCATCCTCAACCCGAAAAGGCCCCACAAGCTCATCTTTGATGATACCAGCCCAAACCAGTACTCCACCTCCACCTTGCTGGCGTCTGAGTCGGACTGGAGCTCTCTGCCCTTTACCAATCCAGCCACGGGCCAATCCATCTGGCCTATCAAGACTCACTCTCATTTCATCAGTCCATAAAACCTTAGAAAAATCATTTTTGAGATATTTCTTGGCCCAGTCTTGACGTTTCAGCTTGTGTGTCTTGTTCAGTGGTGGTCGTCTTTCAGCCTTTCTTACCTTGGCCATGTCTCTGAGTATTGCACACCTTGTGCTTTTGGGCACTCCAGTGATGTTGCAGCTCTGAAATATGGCCAAACTGGTGGCAAGTGGCATCTTGGCAACTGCACGCTTGACTTTTCTCACTTCATGGGCAGTTATTTTGCGCCTTGGTTTTTCCACACGCTTCTTGCGACCCTGTTGACTATTTTGAATGAAACGCTTGATTGTTCGATGATCACGCTTCAGAAGCTTTGCAATTTTAAGAGTGCTGCATCCCTCTGCAAGTTATCTCACTATTTTTGACTTTTCTGAGCCTGTCAAGTCCTTCTTTTGACACATTTTGCCAAAGGAAAGGAAGTTGCCTAATAATTATGCACACCTGATATAGGGTGTTGATGTCATTAGACCACACCCCTTCTCATTACAGAGATGCACATCACCTAATATGCTTAATTGGTAGTAGGCTTTCGAGCCTATACAGCTTGGAGTAAGACAACATGCATAAAGAGGATGATGTGGTCAAAATACTCATTTGCCTAATAATTCTGCACTCCCTGTATATGTATGTACATATGTATTTATGTCTTTATATCTGCGTACATATGTATTTATGTCTTTATATGTGTGTATATATGTATTTATGTCTTTATATGTGTGTACATATGTATTTATGTATTTATATGTGTGTATATATGTATTTATGTCTTTATATGTATGTACATATGTATTTATGTCTTTATATGTGCGTTCATATGTATTTATGTCTTTATATGTGTGTATATATGTATTTATGTCTTTATATGTGTGTACATATGTATTTATGGCTTTATATGTGTGTACATATGTATTTATGTCTTTATATGTGCGTACATATGTATTTATGTCTTTATATGTGTGTATATATGTATTTATGTCTTTATATGTGTGTACATATGTATTTATGTCTTTATATGTGTGTATATATGTATTTATGTCTTTATATGTCTGTACATATGTATTTATGTCTTTATATGTGTGTATATATGTATTTATGTCTTTATATGTCTGTACATATGTATTTATGTCTTTATATGTGTGTACATATGTATTTATGTCTTTATATGTCTGTACATATGTATTTATGTCTTTATATGTCTGTACATATGTATTTACAGACATATATACACATATAAATACATATGTGTACATATAAACACACACACACACACACACACACACACACACACACATACATATATATATATATATATATATATATATATATATATATATATATATATGTCAAAGAAAAAAACCCTATCAAGAGAATAGGGAAAAAGTATGCTCTTTCTACACATAAAGTTATATTTTTCCACTTAAAATTTAACTTTTACTAGTTGTAGTTAAAAAAAGGCAGCAGAAATAGAAGTTATATCTAGCGTGCTAGAAAAATAGTTAAAAACTCTGTAACTGTGACTTGTATAAAGTACCTCAATGTTGCTGATTTTAGGTTGTTTATCACATATGAGGTAATGATATTAGGTAAATGTAAGAGCCTCTGTTTAGGAGCTGTGTCCTGTATTGCCCTATATTAGGGTAGATAAGCCCATTTTTACACTAAATATGCTATAAATCCCTTCCCCATCCTTCCCACAATATGTCCCAAATATTACAACAAATGTTACAACAACACCCCCCCTCTGAGGAAGCGTATAAGTGAAACGCGGCCATGTCAGGGGCTTCGTGTTTATTTTAACTGCACTCTGTCAATATCAGACTATCTACTAAATTAATATTTTTATTTGTTGTTGTAACATTTGTTGTAATATTTGGGACATATTGTGGGAAGGATGGGGAAGGGATTTATAGCATATTTAGTGTAAAAATGGGCTTATCTACCCTAATATAGGGCAATACAGGACACAGCTCCTAAATAGAGGCTCTTACATTTACCTAATATCATTGATTTTTCCCCTCCTCCTCATATGTGATAAACAACCTAAAATCAGCAACATTGAGGTACTTTATACAAGTCACAGTTACAGAGTTGTGTTTTTAACTATTTTTCTAGCATGCTAGATATAACTTCTATTTCTGCTGCCTTTTTTAACCACAACTAGTAAAAGTTAAAATTTAAGTGGAAAAATATAAACTTTATGTGTAGAAAGAGCATACTTTTCCCTATTCTCTTAATAGGGTTTTTTTTCTTTAATTTAAATGTTGTAATATGCTCTAAGCACACTCCCAGCCAGTTACCTCTTTCTATATTATAGACAACAAGGTCAGCTGGGAGACATTAGCATTTTTGCCTTTTCCAGCAATTCTGGGATCACTTCCCTTTGTTTTGCTATAGATATATATATATATATATATATATATATATATATATATATATATATATATATATATATATATATATATATATGTGTGTGTGTGTGTGTGTGTGCATTTGAGCCCTTTGCTGTCAAGTAGATGAAAACATGTAAACGCATATTTATACAATATTCATATTTAATAATGGTTTTAACTATGTATTTACTGTAAAAAAAATCAAATTCCAATGTTCTGCACATAGCAGAATATATTTCATGTATTTTTAAAATAGATGTTCCTATATAAATAATACAGTATATATATGTATATATCTATACCTATATATATTCATCTATATATATATAGGTATAGATATATATTGTACAAAAATACCATCAGATATATGTAGAAATATGTATTTATGAATAAATAGAACATATTCTGCTATGTGGAGAACATTGGAATGTGAAATATTTATATGGTTCTTCTTTCATTAATATTTTCATGTCAGGGTTTGTGCGAGAGTGCAAACTTTTAATTTTCGACTCATAATACCAATGCAACCTAATGAGCGCAAAAAGTTTACTTCTAGTGCATATAGCGCTCTAATGTAAGCACTAAATAGTGCTCCACTCGTAATCTGTCCCATGGTTACCAGAAAGAGATGTTTTTTTCTGTAACAGCACACATCAGGAGATTTTGTTCCACAGCTTAATAAAAGGTCAGTATTAGTTCAGAATAGCTGAACAGATACAAAATGGAGGAATAGAGACAAAATGGAGGCTGGTTGTTTATTATATTCTTACAGTCCCTAAGCATTTGCCCTGAACAGGACACTGTGGGAGGAAAAGAGGGGCAGAGCTCCCAAACCATAAAAATCTCAATATACGTATAATAGTTGAGAGCTCTGTAATGAAAAAAATCCCCTAGTGCATTTGTGTTATGTATTATTTAGAGGCCTATGTATCAAAGGTCTTGCGGACCTGATCCAACAGTGCGGATCAGGTCCGCAAGACCTCGCTGAATGCGGAGAGCAATACGCTCTCTGTATTGAGCATTGCACCAGTAGCTCACAAGAGCTGTTGGTGCAACACCGCCCCCTGCAGACAGGGAGCTGTCAATCAACCCGATCGTACTCGATCGGGTTGAATTGTGGCGATGTCTGTCCGCCTGCTCAGAGCAGGTCAACAGGGTTATGGAGCAGCGGACTTTAGACCGCTGCTTCATAACTGCGGTTTCTGGAGAGTCTGAAGACTCGCCAAAAACACGGGGCATCAAGCTCCATACGGAGCTTGATAAATGGGCCTCTTAGTCAATCTGCACTTTAGTCTCTACAACTTCTCTTCCTTTATTTATACAGATTAGATCATTATAGCCTCTCAGGCTAGCATCTGTAAAACTAAACAAAAGGTAAATTATAAAGTACAAGCCATGAGATCTAAATTTCAAATAATTAGATTTTTCTTCTGACCAATTTTAAAGTTAGTTCCATTTTTCTTTCCCTTGCATCATGTGACAGCCATCAGCCAACCACAAACTGCATATATGTATAGACTGTGTATTCTTGCACATGCTCAGTAGCAGTTGGTGCCTCAGAAAGTGGGCATATAAAAAGACTACACATATTGATAATGGGAGTGAACTGGAAATAATAAAAGTTTAATTTTAACTTTAGTGTCCCTTTAAAATTTGACTTTCATATCTCTTACAGTGTTACAGTGTTTATATTTTAATTTATGAGCTTAGGTGATATTTAAAAAAAATATACAAAGTAATTAAAGCCTAAAATATCCTAAGTATAATAAGCCTAAAATATCCTTGTATGTTAGATGCAAATTTATATTTTGATAAGAAAACAAATAAAATACACTTTATAAAAATATATGACCCATGTAAATAAATAACTAGAAAACTATTGTTATTTAGAATGAATTATATTATATATATATATTTATACATATTCAGAGCTAAGGGGTTACTACTTATTTTTGTTTAGAAAACCATAATTACTCCTAGGTGGGCAATGTTACCTTATAAATGCTTAATCACAGTTTGATGCCAATTAGCTTCCAATCCTTCTAGCTATGTCCTGCCGAGTTCAATCAAAATTTACTATGACAGAGAGATTACATTTTTTTCTATTAAGAGAAATAATGAGATTAGTTAGTAATAAAGGTTGACTCAAATGTAATCATAATGACCAAGAACAAACTGCATTCAATTAATAATTTATTTTTATCCGCTTTAATTTATTTAAGTTGAAGGTGCAAGAAAGGCAACACAGATAGTTGGCATTTGTGAAAACATTCAATGTATCTGTATGTCTATCTATCTATCTATCTATCTATCTATCTATCCTACATAATATAGATTAGACAGTAAAAAGGATGCAACTTGCTTTTTCTTTATATATATATATATATATATATATATATATATATATATATATATATATATATATATATATATATATATATATTTCTCTAATGGTCTGTAGGAGCCCAAAAAACATTATGTACCCTTCAAATGCAGCAACTTAAACAGCTAGTTTTGGAAATTTGAAGCATTTTTAAAAAGATTACAGATTCTGCTTTTTGGTCTATTCAGGTATTGTGGGACAACATTTTCAGAAACGCACAAAGGGCCAGATTAGAAATGGAGCGGTATTTAGCACTCCCGCTCGTGCGCTAATTGCGTAAGAAGTAAGGTTTTTGCTCATGTCGAGTAGTGCTCTTATTACAAGTTGAAAGTAAAAAAGTTTTTGCTCATCCACTAACCCGCAAAAAGCCAAACTTATAATAACACAATCGCGTTAATGTATTCCTTCATAGAAGTCAATGGAGCAAAATATGAAGATATGTATATTTTACATTTCAATGTTCTTCACATAGAAGAATATGTTCTGTTTATTCATAAATACATATATCTGATGGGTTTTTTTTTTTTGGTACAATATATATCAATGATTATTTATAGGTATATATATATATATATATATATATATATATATATATGTATATATATATATATATATATATGTCTATTTAGAAATACAAAGAATATATTTTGCTATGTACAGAACACTGGAATGTCAAATATTTACAGTAAATACATAGTTAAACACTTTATTAAATATGAATATAGCATAAATATGTTTTTACATAGTTTCATCTACTTAACATATGTATTTATGTGTTTATATGTGCATGTGTCTGTGAATACATATATACACATATAAATACATAAATACATATGTACACACATATAACACACACACACATATATATATATATATATATATATATATATATACACATACATATTTAGACATACAGTATATATGTATATGTATATATATATATATATATATATATATATATATATCAGTGTTAAAGCCCTTTGCCTGCTTTTCTTTTTCTAACACCTGATACCTCATATCTACGAGCCCTTATAACTTTTTTGTGCAATTTTATTTTTAAATAATTTTTATTAGATAGTGTTATTATGAGTGTAATGAAAAACCAAGGGGATATACAGTGCTCCCTGTTAAGCTAATCCTAGATGGGATGTCGCTATCAAAGCATATATAAAAGCAGCGCAAAATAATATGCAGACAGGATGGATAAGTCACAACTATCAGTCACATAAGTGGGCAACAATGTCTCAAAAAAAGGAGACAAAGAGAAAAGTAGCAAAAATTACCATCTCGTGTGATCGAATTCACATCAAAGTGTCATATGTGGCATAAAACGACTGGTCGGGTGATGTTCCTTCCTCTCTTGAGGTATGGTAAAAGCCAATGATGTTGGAGGTGAGGAGACCTAAGTGTAGTGATGCTGTTGTGCCGACCCTGGAGTAGGGTAAAACGAAGCTGGGAGCAGCCGCTGGTTATAGGAAACATCCAACAAGAGGATCTTTGGGCGTGTAGAACTCAAAGACAAGAACACAGTGCATCCCTTCTAAGAGTTAACAGTTTTAATGTACCATAAATTAGCACAGATAAAATAACACTTACAAGATGTAAGGAAATAACAGCCGCATCCGTGATATGCGCTGTACCCAGGGGCCGTCAGTACTTCCTGATGTATCGGAGGGCGTCAAGGATGTGGGAGTGTGATGACCTCAATGAGTTTCGTCCGATATCGTTCAGACTTTATCAAGAGGGGTATGTACGATACCAGAAGGGTAAGCCATATAAAGGCTGAATAAGCATCTGATTGGACGGAATGTCTTAGCAAATGGGGCATGAATAATATGTTTCTAAAAACTGATTTACAATGTAAACACATAACTTTTGATATAAACAAAACAGAATAGTATATAGTTATAAAATCAAAATTGCATAAAATTCCTATAAAGGTAAAAAGTGATAGGTTGATAAAAACCTAAAACTGAAATGTTGTAATTCAAAATACACACATATTAGAAAATACATGGAGACATAAAACAAGCATGTGAAAGCACATTGCACTTAAATCACATAAAGTCTATGAAGATCAATTGATGTAATTACATTAAAGCATGCAGATCAAGGTCTATATTTTATCCTTTGGGGGATAAGGCTTCAAGTTCATGAATCTAAAATGTCTCTCTTTGGCGTAGGATCCTCAACCTATTAGAGTGTTTATTTGGTGGTACGCCTTTAATGATTTTAACTTTTAGACAATCAGGGTTAGACCCATGTTTCATTTTAAAATGATGGGATCCACTGTGTGTGTCTAATTCGTGGGTGATATTATACTTATATTCGCTGAATCTCTTGCGCAAAGTCCTCTTAGTGCGCCCTATATAAATCATATTGCAATTACAGCTTAACAGGTACACTATGTAAGTTGAACTGCATGTGAACCTATTTTGGACTTTATATTCACTACTGTTATTAGAATTTTTTAATTTATCTTGATAGCAGATATGGGAGCACATTCCACAACGTGAAACACCACATCTCCTGATTCCTCTAGAAGCACCTAACCAATTTTTAGAGTTATTCTTAGTGGACGGTTGTTTGGTAATAGATCTGAGTTTGGAGGGAGCTAGAATGTTTTTGAGATCTCTGTTCTTTTTTAAAAGTGACAATTCCCCAGAACCGAGTCTGCTTTTAGTATGTTCCAGTGGGAGTTGAGTATTCTTTCAATGGACTTACTACCTTAACTGAAAGGTAATGAATCTGATATTCTCTCCGTTTTTTTTCTTGTTAGATGACAGGGGTTTCAGCATATATTCTCTATCCATATGGTGTACTTTGTCCATAACTTGTTCTAAAGGGGCCTTGTCATAACCTTTCTCTAGGAATCCGTTGCCTAAGATGTTAGTTTCCCTTTCAAAGTCAGATGGTAACGTACAGTTTCTTTTTATGCGTTGACACTGTCTCAGCTGGATATTTCTTTTCCATCTATGGAGATGGCCACTTCTAGCGTTTAAGAGCCCGTTTCTGTCTGTAGCTTTCCTGAAGTTTTTGACAGCTACTTTATTGTTGGGAGCATTAAAAAGAGTCAAGTCTAAAAAGTCAATATGTTCTTTGTTGAAATTATGTGTGAATTTCAGGTTCATGTTATTACTGTTGTATAAAGTCAGTGATCCTAGATTCATCCCCTTTCCAGATGATGATTACATCATCGATATAGCGATAATAGTGTGTAAGGTTACATTTGAATGGGTTGTTGTGCCATATGTAGTGATTTTCGAATGAGCCCAAGTAAATATTTGCATATGTGGGCGCAAAGGTAGTGCCCATTGTGGTCCCTTGGGTTTGTAAGAAGAATGATTTTTCATAATTGAAATAGTTATGGTCCAGTATAAATTTTATACTGGACACAAGAAACTCAAGTTTTTCAGGAGCCATGTTCCTGGATATGAGATTATCCCTAATGGCATTAATTCCTAAGCGATGTGGAATACAGGTATAGAGAGCCACCACAACACAGGTGAGCCATATATAGTCCTCACTTCAATCTATACCTTTGAATGTGTTAATAACATGGGTGGTATCTCTAATATAAGAGGGGATATTTTTGACAATCGGCTGTAAAAAGAAGTCTATGTAGGTGGATAGATTGCTAGTGAGGGAACTGATACCTGAAATAATGGGCCTTCTGGGAGGGTTGATGAGGGACTTGGCCAGGGTGTGGTTTTAGGGGGAAGTTTAATGCATCTTTCGTGATGGACCTTACTTACATGGTATGAGATTTTTGACCTGGGGGAAATAATGATTTTCTCAAAATGGCTGTAACTAAGGAGGCCACTACGCAACTGGAAATAGCCAGTGAGAACTTCCCTCATCACAATGCTGATCGCAGTTTAGGCCCTGCACTATGGGAAGTCCGAGATCTCTTGTCTCAAACTTGGAACTCGCACTTCAGACCACATTAAAAATTTCACGAGGATACCTGCTCAGCCGCAACCGGGGATCGCACCCAGATTGCACCAGCTAATACATCGGATGATTCCCGTATGAACACAAAATTAGAATACACGGTTCACATAGCAGCCACTGCTCTCCATGATGAAGATCCTGGGTTGACTCAGGGACTGTTGCAACTTGAACCCAGCCATTTTATTGTTGGCGAGATTTCAGAAGCCACAGCCCGAAAAAGATTCCATCTACCAGAAGCGGTCATTTGCCACTCTAGACACACATCTATCTGTTTATTTTACGGGGACCTTGTTTGAATCTGAGGGAGCAGCACTCAACACTAGTATTACTTTTGCTCTGGGTCTCCAGAATAATTCTAGGGCCTTGATAACGCACAACATACCCGAGCAGAAGGGGATACGCACTCAGGAGACTTCTAGGATCGCTAGTGCAAAGTCAGTATCTCTATGGACTTACACCTTCTTATACGGTCCATACAGCAAGTCAAGCAACCCCACTAGATCAACTTGTGAGTACAGGAGTAGGGTAAACAGTGACATGCAATACCTGTGTCCATCTTTTCAATCCGGACATTACTTCATTACTTCTGTTTAACAACAGTTGCTATAATAGACTTTGCCAATATGAGCTTTCTGTTTGTGTTAATCCCAGTTCATAGGATGTCTGGTCTTCATTTTTTTTTTTTATTATGTGATATTATATCGCCCCACAGTACTATGTGTATTTTTGTCCCTTGTTCTATTTCTATACTGGTGATAAGCTGCTGGAAAGATAGTTTTGAATATTTTTTATGTGGCTGTATCAATGGTCTATATCTCCAAATACCCTCAGCTAATATTTAGCTGTGATACCTAGACTGCTAGTGCCCTTTCAGCGGCCGAAATAGGGTAGTGCAGCACACTTGTTTATTGTCATAATGATGGGAAGAGAAACTTCTATGTTTAGCCTGATGTCATTACCAGATTCTGTACTCTAGAGAGGGTAAAATAATTAATGAATCTCCTATAACTACTGCAATAGCTAGACAGGATGCCCTGTACTTCAAAGATATGAGGAACCCTAACCAATCCTTCTCACTTACCCCTGGAGCATCAACTTATAGAACTATTTTAATTTTTTTTTCTTCTCAGCTACAGGAAGCTACTAAGGGCTATGGTTCGCTCCATTTTAGTTATGGGAACTAGTAGTGTCTTTCAATGGATATGAGGGTTCTCCTAGGATTAGTTTGGATGAACGTATCATTGCTATTATTTGCACATATTTTGTTGCCATTCAGACATACGGTATATTTGCATACTAAAAGCTTTTTGTTTGTATAGATCCCTAGCTACTTATTCTCCACAAACTATCTCATCCTTATATCGTAGCTTGACTCCTCGTTCTCTACGCACTGCATACAAGTAGTTCCTCCTCTATTACAATCTACTAACATAAATTTGCACATATTTCTTTCTTATATATATTAGCAAGGGTCACTAAGGGTTATACCTTCCATATACTGAGGGCCCAAGAGTGACCTGTTAGAAATATCATTACAACATCACTTGCTAATTTGTATCAATTATACAGGTCCAAAAGTGACCATCTCAAAGCTAATTTTCCCCGGATTATATAAGTATTTTTAGGTCCAAGAGTGACTGTATGTGCCAAATGAGGAAATTCTTAAAGTAAAGATTATAAAAGAGAGGTTCCAGATGTATACCTATTATATCTTTTTTTATATCATACCAACTTTTATCTTTGACTGTTCATATGAAGCTCTTGTTATTCATGTTTTGTGTATTTTTGGGTAACCCATTTATGTTGTACTATTCACACCACCTCAATAAAAAATTATTAAATAATAAAAAAAAATGCTAATGTATTCACCCTGTGTCCCTACTGGGTAAAAAGTGGATTTCCTTTTTGAAATGTGTGGAAATAACAGAGTTATCTGTTTCATGTATACTCCATTCTAAATCAGATGGTAATTGAGTGGATGTTGATGCATTATGAGCTATAGGTGTATGGGCAATTTCCAATTCAATCTAATTCCAAATTTTGTAAGACCCTAATAGTGTGCCTATCATCATCACCCAGATTAGGCGTGGTATACAAATGTATGTTTGAAGATGAGAGTTGGTTTGTGATAAAGTAACGCTTCAATGTAAGTTTTCTAATGTATTGTTGTATATCTATATAAGTTTGAAATTTGTTTGGGGCAGACTTGGGAGCATAATTAAGGCATTTAGCTAGAAGATTGACTTCATTGGTATCTAATTTTTTATTTGACAAATTGTAGATGTTCTCTTTATTGAATTTGACTCGTTCTTTCTTATGTTTATTTATCTGTATTCCTATTGTTCCTCGCTTTGTTCTTTTTTGGGGTGTGTTTGAAGTGTCTAGCTAGCAGATTGTGCATATGTGGTTTCTCTCTCGTTCTGTTGTAGATGTTTGGATCTGGATTCATAGGGGCTGCCCTCTCACTCACTAAAAAATTATGGTTGTAATCGATGTGATGCTGGTTTCTAAAATCCTGATTGGAATAGGTGCTATGTCTGGGTCTTGCACCTTGTAGGTGCCAGTCTACCTCTGAACTGGAATCTCTATGATTATGTAGGGGCCATATCTATTTAAAAAATGTGGTTCCTGTCGGTCGTTGGAATCTATTTGTTGTCTATTAGGATTTATATCAGTAGGTCTATGAACGCGATTGAAATTTTGATGCATATGTTGTTGAAATTTTGATGCATATGTTGTTGGTCTTGGTGGTTGATTATTAGAATTCTGAAACATATGTCCCATAGGTGTTCTATGGGGATTGGAAGAGGTGTTATGTTGTTCATACCTATTGGTGTGAAGGTTGAATCTGTAATGTTCATTGTTAGATGTGTTATGTTGTTCGCTCTTGTTGTTGTGATGGTTATGTCTATGATAGTCACTGATGTTCTCTGTATGAATAGGAGTTAGTATGATAAGGTTTATTAGTATTATTAGAGTTCGATTTATAAGGTTTGGATATAGTCTTATTATTGACTTTTTTATACGAATAAACCTTATCATTTTTATAGTCATCTATATCTCTACATAATTTCTTATATTTGTTCTGTTCTATTTCTTTATTCAATTTTTCATTTCTGTTCTGTATACTCTCATTAAGTGTTTTCCACTTATCTTCACTTTTAAATTTCTGAATTTTTGGTAGTAGCGTTTCAATAGCTATGCCTATCTTGTTGAGTTTATATTCACTGTATCTAATAAGGATCTTAATAAGTGTCATGGAACAGTCTGAAAGGGCTTTATCCCAGTCAGTGCTAAATCCGACCTCCTCCAGATCAAAAGCAGGATATTTGAAGATCCTGAGGCCCCGTGGTACTACGTTATGTAATACATAGTTGTCAAGCAGGATCAAGTCCTGGCACTCTTTGGTATCATTGTTAAGTAATTTTTCCAAATCTTTGAATAGGTCTGGGGGGTCTAAATCTTCAGATGATACCTCGGAGGTATAGTATTACAGTCCCCAAAATGGTTCTCATTGTGTGTGGTCATACTTAGATAAAAACATCTATGTGGCCCCAAAAGATTGTAAGGGAATACTATAGAGGGTAAGTGGGATATAAAAATCAGGTGATAAAATACAATTGCCGAAATTCACAGAAATTCACAGAGCTATAACAGGGATCGCTATGGATATGAAACTGAAAAGCACAACAAAAAAATCAAGGGGATATACAGCACTCCCTGTTAAGCTAATCCTAGATGGTATATCGCCATCAAAGCGTATAGAAATGCAGCAATGTGTGCAATGACGCTTGTTTTATGTTCCCATGTATTTTCTAATATGTTTGTATTTTGAATTACAACATTTCATTTTAGGTTTTTATCAAACTATCACTTTTTACCTTTTATATTAATTTTATGCAATTTTGATTTTATAACTATATACTATTCTGTTTTGTTTATATGTTATGTGTTCACATTGCAAATTAGTTTTTAGAAACATATTATTCACGCCCCGTTTGCCATATAAAGGCTGAATAAGCATCTGATTGGACGGAATGTCTTAATATTCCGTCCAATCAGATGCTTATTCAGCCTTTATATGGCTCACCCTTCTGGTATTGTATATACCCCTCTTGAGAAAGTCTGAACGATATTGAACGAAACGCGTTGAGGTCATCGCGCTCCCACGTCCTTGATGCCCTCCGATATACCAGGAAGTACTGACGGCCCCCGGGTACAGCGCATATCACGGACGCAGCTGTTTGAACTCTTCCATCCTCTCCTGGCACTTCTTGGGTCTAAAGACACACAGAGTCTTTTTACGGGCTTGTTTTTTCCTTACATCTTGTAAGTGTTATTTTATCTGCGCTAATTTATGGTACATTAAAACTGTTTACTCTTAGAAGGGATGCTCTGTGTTCTTGTAAGCGATAATCATTCTAGCGTAAATCACGTTTCGAATTTACTTTCAACTTCTAATACAAGTGCTACACCCGATGTGTGCAAACACCCACTATAAACCCTTTTTCGCTCACACATAACTGTTAGCGCTCCACTCGTAATCTGGTGCAAAGTGTTCAATGTCCCTTTAAATTTGGGAGCCTTTTCACATGTATTCTTATGAGGGTTCTTTATAATAAAATTGTTCCACATAGAAACCATTCACCATTATACAAACCATAAGATTTCAGGTCATCTGCAAATCTAATTTAAAGGGACATTCAACTCAAAATGTAATCTCCCTAAAATGTTTAGTTAATGAAAATATAACAATAGATGTTATTTATTTTGTCTGCTTTTTCTCTGGGGGAAAGAACTGTGTATGTTCCACACTCCCTAGAGAGGCTATGGCTTATAGTTTAATTTAGTTTAATTTGCATGATCAGCTACATATTATAAAAATGATTGCTTAATTTAAAGCATTGCACAAACTTATGTACAGTGACTTTTAAATTAACACAAAGTA
This sequence comes from Bombina bombina, assembly GCF_027579735.1. Lineage (NCBI taxonomy): Eukaryota > Metazoa > Chordata > Amphibia > Anura > Bombinatoridae > Bombina > Bombina bombina. Next base: position 1,098,686,572 of record NC_069504.1, on the reverse strand, counting down.
GTTATAAGGGGTTAAAGTGAGCGGGTCTGGGGTGTTAGAAAAAGTGTCTTTATATAGCGGCCTTTGGGGACTCTGTTAAAACTGCAAATATATATGTATATGCTTATATACATATATTTTTATGTGTTAATATGTGTATATACACATATAAATACATAAATATATATCTATTTAAGTAGTACAAATAGGGATATCTCATCAAACTTAATGTGACAGGTACCACGCCCCTTTATATGCAAAACCATGCCCCTTTATATGCAAAACCACGCCCCTTTATAGGCAAATTCCCGCCCCTTTATATGCAGATCCCCGCCTCTTTATATGCAGACCCCCGCCCACTCTCCTCCCAATATTTCCACCCTACCCGCCCACTATTTTCCATATTTTACGCCCCTTTTATGGCTTCTTCTAAGAGCATTTTAACATTTATTTTAATGTTAAAATAATTCCCTTTTATGGCTTCTTTTAAGAGCATTTTAACATTTATTTTAATGTTAAAATAATTCCTTTTTATGGCTTCTTTTAAGAGTATTTTAAGTTGCAATTAAATTTAAAAAAAAACAAACAAAAACAAAAACAGAACACATTTTAATTCAATGTATTCCTAATAAGGGTATTTAAAAAAAAAAAAAAAAGAAAAATACAAAATATCTTCTCTGCGTAATGGGGCTCGATCATTAGACAGAGAAGATATTTTGTATCTTTCTTAATTAACCAAAAGTTGTTAAGCTATACAGTCTTTTGAATCTAAAAAGTGTTCAACATTCAGTTGTCTGTAGGTAATGTGTGCTAATCCACACATCTCTTGCACAGAAGCATTCTCCCCTGCACACCTCCTCCCAACTAAAAAAAACCTCCCACATAGACACACCTCTTTTTAGTATAATTTCTTGTATCAAATTTATACTGATTCTACATGCACTTAATATTAAAAGCAAATACATTTTATTTCTTCTTTTCACATTCTTTGTGAAATGCTATGACCAACACATGTCTAAAATTAGATAGGGTTGTTAAACACTGTCAAATGTTTATTTCAACATTCCTCCATGTTTTAAAATGACCACAGGTCACACAGGTCAGTGCAGATGACAAAAATATAATGTTTACATCTTTTTTTAAGACTAAATAGCCTCTGTTTCAGATTAGACATGCTTTCTTTCCTCCTAAAAGGCTATTGATAACACGTGTCAACATTTACAGCTTTAACAGATTGCAAAACTACGTGAAAAAAAATGTCTGAATCAGGTACATTACAGGAAAAAAAATCATGAAGCAATATTAAGAGATATTTATTATAATCCATTAAAAACAGGTTCTTTTGGAGGGGTACATAATCTGTATTGTGTGTCTAATCAATATGATATTAGTAAAGTAATGACTGAATCATTTTTAAAGGCCAAGATTCTTATACCCTCCATAAGAACCTGTTTTTAATGGATTATAATAAATATCTCTTAATATTGCTTCATGATTTTTTTTCCTGTAATGTACCTGATTCAGACATTTTTTTTCATGTAGTTTTGCAATCTGTTAAAGCTGTAAATGTTGACACGTGTTATGAATAGCCTTTCATGAGGAAAGAAAGCATGTCTAATCTGAAACAGAGGCTATTTAGTCCTAAAAAAAAAAGATGTAAACATTATCTTTTTGTCAATAGCCTTTCACAAGGAAACAGGAAATATCTAACTTACACATAAATATATAATAGTCTAAAAACAGTATTTTTTTTCATGTAGTTTTGCAATTTGTTAAAGCTGTAAATGTTGACACGTGTTATCAATAGCCTTTTAGGAGGAAAGAAAGCATGTCTAATCTGAAACAGAGGCTATTTAGTTTTAAAAAAAAGATGTAAACATTATCCTTTTGTCATCTGCACTGACCTGTGTGACCTGTGGTCATTTTAAAACATGAAGGAATGTTGAAATAAACATTTGACAGTGTTTAACAACCCTATCTAATTTTAGTGTTGGTCATAGCATTTCACAAAGAATGTGAAAAGAAGAAATAAAATGTATTTGCTTTTAATATTAAGTGCATGTAGAATCAGTATAAATTTGATACAAGAAATTATACTAAAAGGAGGTGTGTCTATGTGGGAGTTTTTTTTAAGCTGGGAGGAGGTGTGCAGGGGAGAATGCTTCTGTGCAAGAGATGTGTGGATTAGCACACATTATCTACAGACAACTGAATGTTGAACACTTTTTATATTTAAAAGACTGTATAGCTTAACAACTTTTGGTTAATTAAGAAAGATACAAAATATCTTCTCTGTCTAATGATCGAGCCCCATTACGCAGAGAAGATATCTAGTTTATATCTTCTCTGCGTAATAACCTCGGGCATTACGCAGAGAAGATATTTTGTATTTTTCTTTTCTTTTTTTAAATACCCTTATTAGGAATACATTGAATTAAAATGTGTTCTGTTTTTGTTTTTGTTTGTTTGTTTTTTTTAATTTAATTGCAACTTAAAATACTCTTAAATGAAGCCATAAAAGGGAATTATTTTAACATTAAAATAAATGTTAAAATGCTCTTAAAAGAAGCCATAAAAGGGACTTATTTTAACATTAAAATAAATGTTAAAATGCTCTTAGAAGAAGCCATAAAAGGGGCGTAAAATATGGAAAATAGTGGGCGGGTAGGGTGGAAATATTGGGAGGAGAGTGGGCGGGGGTCTGCATATAAAGGGGCGGGGATCTGCATATAAAGGGGCGGGAATTTGCCTATAAAGGGGAGTGGTTTTGCATTATAAAGGGGCGTGGTTTTGCATATAAAGGGGCGTGGTACCTGTCACATTAAGTTTGACGAGACTACTTTGACTACTTATTTATTCATATACATATAAGATGAAGGTAGGTACTCACTGGTCTTTTAATTAAATATTTATTTAATCAAGCGTGACGTTTCGGGGACACACTCCCCTTCCTCAGACTGAGGAAGGGGAGTGTGTCCCCGAAACGTCACGCTTGATTAAATAAATATATAATTAAAAGACCAGTGAGTGCCTTCCTTCATCTTATATACTTACCTGCTGGCACCCTGGCATTCATGGACTTTGGAAGTGAGAGTGCTCTCTATCGCATAATATATTCATATACATATATATTTATGTGTTAATATGTGTATATATACATATAAATACATAAATATATATATCTATTTATTCATATACATATATATTTATGTGTTACTATGTGTATATACATATATATTTATGTGTTACTATGTGTATATACATATATATTTATGTGTTAATATGTGCATATATACATATAAATACATAAATATATATCTATTTATTCATATACATATATATTTATGTGTTACTATGTGTATATACATATATATTTATGTGTTACTATGTGTATATAAATATATATTTATGTGTTAATATGCTTATATACATCTATATTTATGTGTTAATATGTGTATATACACATATAAATACATAAATATATATCTATTTATTCATATACATATATATATTAAATGTGCTGCTCATTGCTGCGTGGCTTACCCCCTTCGCTGCACTAGGTTCTGTGCTGTGACTGACGGCATGAGATTGAGGCTCCCATTGAAACCTATGGAAGCGCGCACTTATTAGCACAAAACTTCCATGCAATGTGAACGCGAGGTCATGTTCGAATTGCGCTTAACTTGTAATACTAGCGTACATTTGCATGCGCTGGTATTACTAAGTGGAGCGCAAATATCGCGCTTGTGTAAGCGATATTTTGCGCTCTACTTGTAATCTGGCCCTAATTGTTAGGCTTGCCATTTGTCCAGTATTTTATTGGACAGTCCAGTATTTTTAGTGGCTGTCCATTAAAGTTTAACTTTATCGTAAATGATTAGGTCTGATCTGAGCTTTGAAGTGGGCAAATAACTGACTTCAGGCAATGGGGGATGGGATCTAAGGCATGAAGCAAACATATAACTGAAAGAGCTACAGGGTCCAAGGATCTGAGCTTGGATGTGTGCATATAAGTAACTAAAGCGCAGCGGCATGTGATCTGTGGCTAAATAGCAGCATGTTACGGTACCAACTGTCAGAGTATATGAATATTATGATGAATATTACATATGTGTACATATATATATATATATATATATATATGTATATTTTATACACTGTATATGTTAGATGAGAACTCAGGATTAATTAAACATGAGTTTGTTGAACACAGCTTCTAATACACGTCTATCAGGATTGACGATCAGTAGAGCCTTTTTGAAACACAAACATTTCTTTTCTAAAGGAAATAGCTCAGTGACCCTATTCATTTGACTATATATGCAGATTTTATAACCTCAGAACATTTGGTGAGGTGAGAAAAGAATGTGTTCAAGGACCCCTTTGGAATTTGACACGTGTGATACAACAGTTCTATCTCACTGAATCTCTATTTGAAGACTTACTGCAAAAACCCCTCTTGGGGGAAGGTGACACAAATAAAATCAAATACACATCTGCACTGCTGGCTAAACAGGAAATATGCTGTTTTAAAGACTCTTACAACTCCTCATGGATTGACCCCATGTGGAGCAATAAAGGCCTTGGAAAACAAAGACAGATGCTGAGGTATGACTCTGGAAGTCACGTAAGCAGACAGCAAATAAACATTTTTTTTTTCTCTCTCTGTTTAAATACATGCCCCAGAATGTATTAAATATAGAAATTTGGGAAATTGTCTAATTCTATATTATTATTACATGGGTATTTGCTAAGCTTGGGAGGTAACTGTTTTAATCAGTCAAAAATGTGTAATAAATTCTGTTTTGTTTATATTTTTCAGACAGATAATCTCAAATCTACATAGAAGTGAATGTGCATGTATGTGTGTATATATATATATATATATATATGTGTGTATGTATATATGTGTGTATATATATTTATATGTTTTGAAAACATAAAAGATCTTACTTAGCCTCTGTGTGTTTAAAAACATGAATAGATGTTTATGGACCTGAAGAGAAGTGATTATTAACATTTATTTTCTTATTTCAGATCTACATAGACAGGATTCACTTGGAATACAGTACAATACTGATATAAAAATAAGCTGTTATTTGCAAAGAGATGCCAGAATACTGATAAAATTATAATGCATTTTAAGCTAATAATTAGCAGTGTTAAATTACCTTAATATAATAAAATGTTAATAATATAACATATTTGGTATCAGAATAATCAGAAAAAATAACCTAATATTAACCATCTGTAATTGGGGTTATATATGATTAATGCAGAGAGTGTGATCTGATTAAATAACCATTTTATAAAAAAAAAATTAACTTGCTTAAAAATGTCAGAAATGCTGTATTGTATTGCTATGTTGTACTGTATGCTGCCACCTGGTGTTATGTTGCGAGAACTACAGCCAGAAGGTTCTTTCTGGCTGTTAAAAATGAAATTTCCAAGGGCCAATCCGATTTAGACTTCCCAGATAACCAATGGGAAGGTCAGCTCCCGTAGTGCCACCCACATGATGTCATCAATGATTATATAATGGGAGTGTTGAATGCACAAGGGAGAGTTGTCTGTAACTTGTTGAAAATTAGTGATCTGATTTTGGCTGCGATATACCTGAAAAAAAAAAAAAAAGTTCACTTCAGCAAGGAGCTTAAAACTTATCCTTGATTTGTGCAAAAACCTTCTTTCAAATGAGATGACCTAAAGACCGCTACGAATTGGTTCAAAATTGGTGAAGTATATTGTATTTTAAATTGGTAGTTATAAGCCTAGGTTTTGTTCAAATCTGTGTCTGAATTGGCTAAGTAACTCATCTATACAAGTTCTGATATTGTCGGTTAATTTTGTATTAGGATAAATTGCAGTTAAATAGCAGAATATATATTTTATCCTATTGTTTTATAAACACTGTTTAGAATTGTATTACTTGGATGTTAAAGGTTTTTAGTCCCATTGTGTTAAATAAATAAGGCTGAATTGTGAAGGTATATTGTTCTGGGTTTTGTAAGAAGAATAGCATATCTTAAGAGTTGGTTCTAACGCATATAAACTTTTATTTAGTTTCCTTTTATTGCAAATATAGTTCAATATGTTTATGGATATTAACTAAATAAAAGAATTCAGATATTTATATTAATTGTATGGTCTAGTAGGTGCATGGTTGATAAGGGTTTCTATTTCTTTGTATTGTGTTTATAACCCTGCCATAAACTTATATATATTATTTGGATAGCACTGCTAAGATTTTCATAAATATACTGACATAATAATTGGAGGCATTGCATGAGATTTAATAATATCCATCATAATTGATATAATATATTTGTAAGTAAATAGAAATTATTATAAAAGAGAAAAAAAAAAAATTAAAAAAATAATTCATATTTCGATATTAATATTTTGAAGATATAATTTTTTTTTTTTGAAAAGTTGAAATATTAATTTTCATATTTCGAGATTGACATTAATATCTTGAAATATTATTAAAGATTAATTTTGAAAAATTAATAAAAATATTAATTTTTCATATTTCAAAATTAATCAAAAATATTGATTTTTCATATTTTCAAAGTTAATCAAAAATATTAATTTTTCATATTTCGGAATATTAATTTTTTTCATATTTCAAAATTAATTAATATATTTTTTTTTTGAAATATAAAATTTTTCTCTCTTTTTATTGGCAAAAATTGTATTAGCATTTTATTTAAATAAATACTAAACCAATACAATAATGTCTGTAGCCAGAAGTGACTCATTTAATTCTATACATAGCAATGAAATTGGTCCCATTACAATACCCATTACTAAAGGTCAGGTCCTTAAGAAAGATATCTTAAGTTACATTAAAGGGAAGTTAAATATTGCTGGTGAATTAAATGATTTTGTGGATATGCTTGAAACTAGGGCTAAAAATATTACCGTTAATAATAATATGTGGAATGAAGAGAATGAATTCTTCCAGGAATTATTAATGATTAATCAATGCAAAGATCCCAAAAAGCGAGAAAAACTAATACTAAAATCTTGGCCCCTTCTAATATGCATAATTGACGAAATGTCGTTTTGTGTCACAGACAAACGATTGCAAATACAGGAGCTAGAAAATAGTATTCGTTCCTCGCGCAGACGCGAAGAGGGTTTAAAAATAGCCAAAAATAAAATGGATGAATTTGCCCAAAACCTAGCCACCTTAGATAAGCACAATATGGACTTAATCGCGCAGATACAAGATTTAAATAAACAGCTTGCGCAAAGCCAGAGAGAATTAAGCGATTTAAAAAGGTCATATCGCCATAATGAAAACCCCTATATTAGCAATGAGAATAATACAGATAATGCTAACTCCTTTAGCGAACGCGTCAGGGACGAGGTACGAAAATATATAGAACAACATAGACAAATGACCCCTAACGGGTCAGAAGTAGATTTCCCAAATAGACAATCCCCTCAGGATGTAAATCCAGAGGACAGCTGTAGCGCAGCTGATGCAGGGGAGGGAAACTCTAACAGAGAATCCCAAAATAAGTCTGATAAAGTCTATGATTCACATAAAATACTCACCTTTGTACAACGCGCAGTACCTATATTCTCCAATAAGGGAACAACATCTGTAATTGATCATTTACAGGCTTTTGAAAATGCGTTAGCTATAATGAATGTTACAAGTGAGAAATTGAAAATTGAATTTCTACCTTGGGTATTTGACAGTAAGCATCACAAATTCTTTGCCTCACTAAAGGATATGAATATTCATTCCTGGAATGGGGTAAAACGACAATGCAGAAAAGAATTCGGGCAATATCGCACTAAAACTGCTGCGAAGATAGCGGTATATGGTTTAAAGTGTCGTGCGAATCAGAGTCCAATCGAATTCCTTTCTGTATTGAAAAATGCGTACAGTATGGCTGAAGATAATCCCAAATTTGACGGCTCAGAATTTGTAAATTTATTTTTTGAAGCACTGCCTACACCCATCAAAATTAACTTAGCTAGAGATTTTGATGAGGACTGCTCATTGGAATGGCTGATCAAAGAGAGTACAAAATTATACTCTATTCAGCAGTCCAGTGAGCAGGGGGTTAAAAAGGAATCAAAACCCAAAATTGTAGCAGAAACTAGGGTGTCACCTAAACCCCTCAATTTGGAGTCTAACAAGAGAACTTATGCAGAGGTGGCCAGTCAAAACAGGCCATCTCCACAGAGGTTTAATTCTGCCCCTCCCCCTACACAGGTTGAGGCGCAGGGAGACTATAACCAAAGTGGGGGACATAATCAGGTGAATAATTACTCACAAAGAGAATACTCACCGAATAATTGGTATCCGCGCAAGGGTAGATACAATAGACGGCGAAGATATTCTCAGGGTAACCAGACACCCCAGGTATATAATGCTCCCCAAAGTACTAATGCTGAACAAGCTGAACCCCAGGGGCAACCACGCCAGAATAGAAATAGTGGCCCTGATTCTGAGGGAACCCAATGGTCCAGGAATCAGTACAATGGGGCACCAAGAGATAGGCCCAGGGGTAGAGGTAATTTGTACAATCAGGTAGATATGCTGTTTACCCAATTAAATCGGTTGAGTGAACAAATCGCTAATATGAGTCAAAAATCTACGGCTCAGCAACCGAACAATACTTTTTTAGGGGTACAGCCAGTGGTCAGCAGTGGACCACAGGCACAGTCATAAATACTGCAGTATCACCTGAAGGGGAGGGGAGAGATATACAAAATGTAGTAATAAATATCAATGATACTAATTATGTTATCTCCCCACAGACCGGAAACGGACAAATTAGCTGTGACAATGAGCGACATCAGCCGGAAAAAGTTAACAAATCTCTTCCTTTGCAGCTCTCTCTTAACCTTGTTTCCACAGATGCAGTACAAAAGAATCCAGCCGACCCTGTCATAGAGGAAACAGGTAGGTATGAAGCTTCTTCTGCATCGGAAAGCATGGCAAACTCAGGTAATACGTGGCGAAGCCCACAAATGTATGAGAATGCAAATTTTATGTGTGAAATGATAGAAACTGCAGGAAGATATTATGTACTAGTTGAGCTGCAAGATTCAGTCTCCAACCCTATCAGGGGATTAATTGACACTGGGTCACAGGCAACTATCCTATCCCACAGATACTACACACAGCTAAATGAGCTAACACCCCACAAACCTAAAATAAAAGAATTTGACGGTTCTCTAATAGGTGTTGGGGGTGACTCCCTAAAAGTTGACGGTACTGCCTGGTTAAAATTTAAATTGGGGAACAGGGTCATAAGACACCCTGTCATTATAGTGGATCTGCCAACTGATCGTTTAATTATTGGTAGTGATCTCCTGAAACGATTAAGCACCATAATTGATTGCATAAATAATGTAATTTGGTCGCAAGTTAAACGGCCTATCAATTATGAAAAATCTGGTATATCTCACGCCCGACATAGCTGTCACGTGGTGGAAGAGAAACCAGATGCTGTGGAGATTCATTTCAGGAATAACTCTGCACCTGAAATCACTATTCTACAAATAGACGATCAGACTCCTTTTAGTGGCTCTGATGGTAATACTTTTAAAATTTCGCCTGGAAAGATAGCGAATATTTCCCTAGATGGCGATGTACTAACCATATCACTCCACAAGGGGGATCATAAAATCCCTAAGGGGGGAGGCCACACTCAATACCTCACAGGGATTGAGAGAGTTAAAGAGGATCTATTTATCCCTATACAAGTGCATGACCTTGGTAAAACCGAGTATGCTAAAATAAACTTAAAACAGGAAGCTAGCTATATAAGCGAAGGTTTATTAGCGCAGATAGCTGAACCTAAAGTGATTAAATATCTTTCTCCCCAAGACCACAGTGTCAGCAACCTGGATGACAGGTCTGAAAGCTATAACATCACCGCTAAGTGCTTATTATCTATCTCTATAGGAAATAAGTCAGTGAAGCACCTGTTTTTAGTTTTAAATACTCCCCATAATCAAATATACATTGGCAATGATATCTTACATAGATATGCCATACAAATAGATTTGATTAATTCTTGCCTCTGGAGCAGGTTAAAGGGGGACCCTGAAGTATTTCAGGATGAAAATGCAGCCCTGAAATCAAACCAGCAATTGCCATATGCTGTGAATATGCAGGTATCTAGCGATGTCATAATTCCTGCTGGGGCTGATAAATTTCTTTTACCCTTACAGGTAAAGAGAGGTCAGAAATTAAAAACTTCTGAAACACTGATTTGCCTCTCCCATAGAATACAAAATCTGGGTGTCTCAGTAACCTACACTCCTATGGTGAATATTGGAACTGTTCCAATAAATATTATTGTGCATAACATGACCCCACAGGATATAACATTATCCAAGGGAACTACCATAGGATATGCACTGGAATCAAGTTATTACACTTTTGGATTCCAGAATAATGTAATTGGGCTAATACCTGAAGGATACCTAACTGAAGAACAATTAATAGAACAATCCTTTGCATCTATGCCAGAGGGTCTATTTAATATTCAGTCTATTTATCCCTTCAGCTCAGAGGAAGGCATCTGTAAAATTGAAGAAGCCTCTCTAGTGTTTGATCAGCCAATCAAACAGCAAGATTACCCCAATACCCAGAGTCATGGGAGCAATGTAAATTATAATCAAGGGGATCTCACCTCTAGACTGGAAGAAGCCTATGAAATAGGACAGCCTGAAATCTTTCCAGGATTTCAGCAAATAGTCGAAGAGCAAATATCCTTAGCTAATGGCTGTTCCAGCGATGATGAACGCCAACAGCTGCGAGAACTCCTGATGGAGTACAAGGATATTTTTGCTAAGGATTCTTATGACTGTGGTACTACAGACTTGCACATTGCAAGAATACAAACAGATCCCGATGCACCACCTGTATTTGTCAAACAATACAGACTTCCCTTAGCCTCATATGATTCTCTTGCAGAGATCATAAGGAATTTGGAAGAAAGAGGTATTATCAGACAGGTGCACAGCTCTTATAATAATCCTATTCTAGGTGTCCTTAAGCCCAATGGACAATGGCGTTTGTGTGCTGACTTAAGACAGCTAAACAAACGAGTATACATGTCTGGCTGGCCTGTACCATACATTGACCAGTGCCTAGCACAAATGCAAGGATCCAAAATATTCACTGCCATTGATTGTGCACAGGGATATTGGACCATAAAGGTACATGAAAAGGACCAATATAAGCTAGCATTCTCCTTCCAAAAGGTCCAATATGCATTTCAAAGACTTCCTTTTGGATACATAAATTCTGGACATGAATTTGCTGTATTCATGCATAAGGCTATGCCTGATGCACTGGAAAGGGGGACCTTATCTTATGTTGATGATGTTTTAATCAAAAGCACAGACTTTGAAAAACACATCGCAGAGCTTAAACACGTCCTCAGCCAACTTAAAAGGGCAGGTGTCAAATTATCCCTGCAAAAAGCTCAATGGTGCCGCACTCGTGTAAACTTCTTGGGACATGAAGTTACCTCTGATGGATTAAATCCCCAGAAGAAAAAGGTGAAAGCTATAGTGAATTCTAAAAACCCAACTAACTTAAAGGAATTGAGATCATTCCTGGGTATGACAAATTATTCTCGCAAATTCATTGATAATTATGCGGAATTAGCTAAACCACTACTACTTCTTCTAAAGAAGGATGTGAAATGGCACTGGAGTGAGTCTCAAGAGACAGCCATCAGAGAGCTGAAGAGAAAACTCACTCAAGCACCTTGCTTAGCGTACCCTGAAGGTGGCAAACCTTTCTTCTTAGAGACAGGTTACACAGATATAAGCATGAGTGCTGTGTTATACCAAAAGCATGATAATTTGAACAAAGCCATTGCTTATGCGAGCAAAAATCTATCCCCAGTAGAAATAAAGTTTAACGATTGCGAAAAAGCCCTCTTATCTACTGTATGGGCTCTACAAAATTTCCGCAGCTATATACAGGGCGAGAAAATTATTGTAGAAACGGCCCACCAGCCTTTGCTATATTTGCAAAGTGAGAGAATAAGAGATGGGAATTTGTCTAATAGCCGCATAACAGCGTGGACTCTTTCCTTACAAGGCTGGCCCTTAGAAATTCGCTACAAGCAGAATAAAAAGAATCCAGTCGCGCAAGGGCTTGCTGAGCTCCACGACTGTACTGCTAGAGATCCTGGGGAAGAATTATCAGAAGATGATTTTCTGGAAGAACAATTGCTTTCCCCATATAAAATGTACAATGAGGACCATTGTCAAACATTACCTTGGGTATATGTTGATGGTTGTTCTTACCATGCCACTATTGATAATGAGCGCAGATTAGTCGCTGGCATTGGTATAAGTGGGGCAAACGGATTCTCAAATATATCTGTAGGTTTCAACATTGGACCAAGATCCAGTCAAGTTGCAGAACTAACTGCTGTTTTCAAAACCATTGAAATGGCTATTGAACATGGTATTCATGAATTTGTGATCATAACTGACTCAAATTATGTGCGTGACAGTTTTGTTGAATACCTGCCAACTTGGAAAAGAAATGGCATGCAGAAAAGCAATAACAAACCAGTCAAGCATGGCAAATTGTTCTGCGAGATTGATAATCTGGTAGTATCCAATGATTTAACCATACACTGGAAAAAGACCAAGGGTCATTCCAGAGTTTTAGGTCCTGATAAGGAAGGCAATGACCTTGCGGATTCATTAGCCAAACAAGGAGCCATAACTGGAGAACTCCTTAATATTGAACACTTAATGGGTGCAATTCAGGTAGAAGCCATTACCAGAAACCAGGCAAAACAACAGAGTGAGCCTAACTTGGTACAATGGAGTCAGGATTCTCCTAGTGAGGACCTGATCACTAGTCAAAAAGAAGACCCCATTGTAGGCATCTTCTATAAACACATAGAAGATCCTGAAAGCAACCCCATCTCAAAAGATGATTATATTGGCAAAGAAGATCTGAGAATCTTAATAAAATCTAAATCACAATTCAAATTACAGGATGGTTTGTTAATTAGAACCTCCAAAACTGGCATCCAACAGTGGGTAGTACCCACCAAGTTCAGAGGTCTAATGCTTCAACATGCCCATGATGCTCCCACATCTGGTCATCGCGGTGCCAAACTCACGTACGAAATATTGCGTGACTACGCTTTTTGGCCACACATGTTGAAAGATGTTCAAACCTACTGTCAAGGGTGTTTAATCTGTCCACAGTTCCAACCCACTGCCCCAACGCATAGAGCGCCATTGCAGAAAAGGGGGATGGTAATGCCATGGTCAGATATACAAATTGATTTTATTGGTCCGGTAACATGGTCATCAAGAGGTAACAAGTACATGTTAACAGTGACATGCCTGTTCACTAAATGGGTAGAGTGCATTAGTGCACCTAACAATAGTGCTGAAACATGTGCAGCATTGCTCATCAACCATGTATTTTCCAGATTTGGTTTGCCCCAAAGAATCGAATCAGATCGGGGGACCCACTTCACTAGCGAAGTGATGACAAAAATGTGGAAAATACTAGGGGTTAAAAGAAAGCTCCATATTGCTTATAGAGCTGCCTCAAGTGGTGGTGTAGAGCGTTACAACCAATCCATTGTTAAAATCCTCAAAAAGTTTGTGAGTGAAACAGGTAAAGACTGGGATATAAAACTACCTCTAGTCTTAATGGCATTAAGAGCAACTCCAAGTAGTGCTACCAAGATGTCACCTTTTGAGCTGATGACTGGTAGAAGAATGGTTCTACCTCAGCATCTGCTGTACCGTACATCAGACCAAAATTTGATAAACGCTGCCAATACACATCAATATGTGGAAAACCTAAGGAAACACCTGCAACATGCCTTTGCATTTGCTCAAAGGAATTTAGAAAGAGCCGCAACTGCCACTAAAACCTATTATGATCTCAAAACATCCAAAAAGGAATATGAAATAAATGATAAAGTTTATCTTTATAACTTTGGAAGAGATCAGGTTAGGGAGAAGAAATTTCTTCCCTCATGGAAAGGTCCTTTTGTCATTACTGACAAAATATCTCCAGTGGCCTATAAAATACGGATCCCCAAAAATGAAGGTTTCATAAATAAATGGGTCCATATCAATCAATTGCGAGCGTGTCATCCCAGGTCCCAACTACAAGTCATAGAGGGAGAATGAAGTGTCATATCCCCAAATGCATTAAAGACATATTGTAATTTAAAGATGCCTAACTGATAAACATGAAAGCTCAAAATAACAAACTTTCTTCATAAGAGACTGTCTATGAGGTATACGGTTGATCCTCATCAAATACCACTGACTTTAAGCCAATTCAAATACATGTGTCCTACATCTATTTGAAGTTGGAAGGGGGATTTATGTCAGAGTATATGAATATTATGATGAATATTACATATGTGTACATATATATATATATATATATATATATGTATATTTTATACACTGTATATGTTAGATGAGAACTCAGGATTAATTAAACATGAGTTTGTTGAACACAGCTTCTAATACACGTCTATCAGGATTGACGATCAGTAGAGCCTTTTTGAAACACAAACATTTCTTTTCTAAAGGAAATAGCTCAGTGACCCTATTCATTTGACTATATATGCAGATTTTATAACCTCAGAACATTTGGTGAGGTGAGAAAAGAATGTGTTCAAGGACCCCTTTGGAATTTGACACGTGTGATACAACAGTTCTATCTCACTGAATCTCTATTTGAAGACTTACTGCAAAAACCCCTCTTGGGGGAAGGTGACACAAATAAAATCAAATACACATCTGCACTGCTGGCTAAACAGGAAATATGCTGTTTTAAAGACTCTTACAACTCCTCATGGATTGACCCCATGTGGAGCAATAAAGGCCTTGGAAAACAAAGACAGATGCTGAGGTATGACTCTGGAAGTCACGTAAGCAGACAGCAAATAAACATTTTTTTTTTCTCTCTCTGTTTAAATACATGCCCCAGAATGTATTAAATATAGAAATTTGGGAAATTGTCTAATTCTATATTATTATTACATGGGTATTTGCTAAGCTTGGGAGGTAACTGTTTTAATCAGTCAAAAATGTGTAATAAATTCTGTTTTGTTTATATTTTTCAGACAGATAATCTCAAATCTACATAGAAGTGAATGTGCATGTATGTGTGTATATATATATATATATATATATGTGTGTATGTATATATGTGTGTATATATATTTATATGTTTTGAAAACATAAAAGATCTTACTTAGCCTCTGTGTGTTTAAAAACATGAATAGATGTTTATGGACCTGAAGAGAAGTGATTATTAACATTTATTTTCTTATTTCAGATCTACATAGACAGGATTCACTTGGAATACAGTACAATACTGATATAAAAATAAGCTGTTATTTGCAAAGAAATGCCAGAATACTGATAAAATTATAATGCATTTTAAGCTAATAATTAGCAGTGTTAAATTACCTTAATATAATAAAATGTTAATAATATAACATATTTGGTATCAGAATAATCAGAAAAAATAACCTAATATTAACCATCTGTAAT
Organism: Bombina bombina; assembly: GCF_027579735.1. Taxonomy (NCBI): domain Eukaryota; kingdom Metazoa; phylum Chordata; class Amphibia; order Anura; family Bombinatoridae; genus Bombina; species Bombina bombina. Next base: position 1,098,671,038 of record NC_069504.1, on the reverse strand, counting down.
TGGGGTTATATATGATTAATGCAGAGAGTGTGATCTGATTAAATAACCATTTTATAAAAAAAAAAATTAACTTGCTTAAAAATGTCAGAAATGCTGTATTGTATTGCTATGTTGTACTGTATGCTGCCACCTGGTGTTATGTTGCGAGAACTACAGCCAGAAGGTTCTTTCTGGCTGTTAAAAATGAAATTTCCAAGGGCCAATCCGATTTAGACTTCCCAGATAACCAATGGGAAGGTCAGCTCCCGTAGTGCCACCCACATGATGTCATCAATGATTATATAATGGGAGTGTTGAATGCACAAGGGAGAGTTGTCTGTAACTTGTTGAAAATTAGTGATCTGATTTTGGCTGCGATATACCTGAAAAAAAAAAAAAAAGTTCACTTCAGCAAGGAGCTTAAAACTTATCCTTGATTTGTGCAAAAACCTTCTTTCAAATGAGATGACCTAAAGACCGCTACGAATTGGTTCAAAATTGGTGAAGTATATTGTATTTTAAATTGGTAGTTATAAGCCTAGGTTTTGTTCAAATCTGTGTCTGAATTGGCTAAGTAACTCATCTATACAAGTTCTGATATTGTCGGTTAATTTTGTATTAGGATAAATTGCAGTTAAATAGCAGAATATATATTTTATCCTATTGTTTTATAAACACTGTTTAGAATTGTATTACTTGGATGTTAAAGGTTTTTAGTCCCATTGTGTTAAATAAATAAGGCTGAATTGTGAAGGTATATTGTTCTGGGTTTTGTAAGAAGAATAGCATATCTTAAGAGTTGGTTCTAACGCATATAAACTTTTATTTAGTTTCCTTTTATTGCAAATATAGTTCAATATGTTTATGGATATTAACTAAATAAAAGAATTCAGATATTTATATTAATTGTATGGTCTAGTAGGTGCATGGTTGATAAGGGTTTCTATTTCTTTGTATTGTGTTTATAACCCTGCCATAAACTTATATATATTATTTGGATAGCACTGCTAAGATTTTCATAAATATACTGACACAACTGTGTACCAAGGGTTAACCCCAGATGAACAATGTCCTGCATAGACAATCAGCAATTCACAACCCAGCCAGTTTCAGGTTTAAAACAGAATGACAACTTTATTTGAAGGCAGCACACAGATTTATACAGGTTTTTGACCCCCCCTCAGATGGGGGTTGAAAGAATGTTGTACATTAGATAAAAGGGAGAAGCGCCCTTGACATGATACAATAGAATTATATTACTTAAATACTTTACTTAGGCAGATAACAACTTAAACACATTTGGCTTGTCTTATCACCTAGCGTCTGTTCTCTGAGGGTGATTAAACAATGGCCTGTTTATTACTTAAATGTAATTATAGCACACAATAGCTGAGGCCAGAAAACCTGTCTTTAGAAATTAGATTCTTAAAGCTAAACACAGTTAACTCTTTCAGTCCTGACAGAAGGGTCTGTCACATAGCTCCCCCCTTGTGGAACACTCCGGCAGACCCGGCTTGACCCTTTTGCGGGTCAACCTGGGGATGACCGGACTAGGAGGTGGTAGGCATGTCAGTTTGCTGGGACAATCCATCTGTATTCCCGTTATGAGAGAGAATCCCTGTCTGTATAAATAAGGGTTCAACCTCTTCAGTGCCCCGACTAGGGCTAAACAGTCCTTCAAAATATCATCGGCTTCTTTACGTGGTTTTTGTACCTGCTCTTTATAGATATCCACAATCCCTTCATACTGACATAGGGTGCCCTTGAGTTGCTGCACCTCCCTATGAGCCAGCGTCAGCTTCTCCTCCAGTGTCACTAAGTTTGTCCTTAATGTTTCATGTTCCACTCTCAAGCTGGTGTTTTCTGCAGTCTGTCGGTGCAGCTTGTCTAGCAGAGATTCCTGTTCTAAACGTGCTTTTTCCTCTGCACTCCTCTTCTCTCCCGCTAGCACTGTTACATGATTATTTAACGTGACCATTTTATCCTCTACGTGACTCTTCTCCTTCATCAGCGCATTGTAACGTGACTCCCACATATCAATAGCGGATAGAGATTTACTGAGCTCAGCGTCCTGGGGCTTAGCAGCAGGGGGGTCAGTCTCTGCTGCACGGATCTGAGCACGGGTAGTCACAGGGTTAACATCAGCGGGACCCATGGGAGCATAGGCAGAAACAAGGGGGACCAAGGTATTTCCAAGGAGAACATCAGCTGGTAAATCCTTCATGACCCCCACATTCACAGGTCTAGCGCCCCCTCCCCAATCCAAATGCACCCTGGCAACAGGCAGGCGGAACACAGTGCCCCCTGCTACCCTCACAGCCACAGTGTCTCCTGTGTGCTGTTTCTCAGACACCAAGTTCTTTCGAAGCAAGGTCATGGTAGCACCAGTATCCCGTAGACCACTGACCTCCTTCCCATTCACTTTAACCAGTTGCCGGTTATTCCGGTGGGCAGCTTGCACGGGGTCTGCCTCATGTAGGATGCCCCAGCATTCTTGCGCCTCTACGTAGCGGGCCGCAGGCTGAGGATTACGTGGGATTCCGCTAGCGGGTCTTCTCCAGGACTGTGCTTGGTTCGCTGCGTTTAGGGGACACTCTGGTCTTTTGTGCCCTAGTTGCTTACATCCAAAGCACCGAATAGGTTGTGAGTAGCCCCGCGAATTGAACCGGGCTCTCTGAGGGTAGTTCGTGGCCGGATGCCGTGTAGTATAGCGGTGCGCTGGGGGTTGGTAACTGGCAGGTGCTGGGGTGACTGGGGGTCTGTACTCCACTCTGGCAGGGGGCTTAGTGGTAGCAGTGTCCAGTTTGCGGGCATCCGTATACTCATCTGCCAAGCGAGCCGCTTCATGCAGGGTGGAGGGTTTACGGTCCCGAACCCACTCTCGAACTCTTGCGGGTAACTTGTCGAAGCAATGTTCCAACAGGAATAGCTGCAGCACCTCTTCCCCAGATACGGCTTGGCACCCCGCTATCCAGTGAGCTGCTGTGCGGTGCACCTTACATGCCCACTCAAGGTAGGAATCTCCAGCTAATTTAACAGTGTCTCTGAACCGTCTCCTGTATGCCTCCGGTGTAATTGCATACCTGGAGAGCAGAGCCTCTTTTACAGTATTATAATCCCAGACTTCCTCATCTGGAATCGCCCGAAAAGCCTCACTGGCCCGGCCGGATAATTTTCCGGATAATATCGTGACCCAGTCCTCTGCGGGTACCTGGTGTAGTGCACATTGTCTCTCAAAATCCGCAAGGTACCCATCAATCTCTCCTTCTGTTTCCAGGAAGTTTTTAAAAGCTGCAAAATTTACTTTTCCCTTTTCCACTGGGGTTGCTGTGACTTGGGCTGCTGCAGCGCCGCTTTGGCGAAGTAGGTTGGCCTCCACAGCTGCTATGACCCGGTCGATAATTTCGGCAGATGGGTTGGGGCCATAATATGCCAGTCTTATTTTAACCGCCCGATCAAAGCTTGCTTCTTCAGGGGTTCTGTCTGATATGCTGGGCCCATTGGTTCCTTCTGTCCCTGGTACTCTTTCCATCTTAGTCAGTATTGTAATAATCCCCCTCTTCCTGAGGTTACTGGCTTGTGTAGTTGCTCTTCTGGGCGATAAGGATTCTCCCGTCGCTTGCCACCAATGTTACGGTACCAACTGTGTACCAAGGGTTAACCCCAGATGAACAATGTCCTGCATAGACAATCAGCAATTCACAACCCAGCCAGTTTCAGGTTTAAAACAGAATGACAACTTTATTTGAAGGCAGCACACAGATTTATACAGGTTTTTGACCCCCCCTCAGATGGGGGTTGAAAGAATGTTGTACATTAGATAAAAGGGAGAAGCGCCCTTGACATGATACAATAGAATTATATTACTTAAATACTTTACTTAGGCAGATAACAACTTAAACACATTTGGCTTGTCTTATCACCTAGCGTCTGTTCTCTGAGGGTGATTAAACAATGGCCTGTTTATTACTTAAATGTAATTATAGCACACAATAGCTGAGGCCAGAAAACCTGTCTTTAGAAATTAGATTCTTAAAGCTAAACACAGTTAACTCTTTCAGTCCTGACAGAAGGGTCTGTCACACAGCATATCGCCCCACAAGGAGGCAGAGCACATGAGATCTGATCATAATCCACCTATGGCTTCCCCCTAAAATGAGCATATGTATATGAAACATTTTGCCTAATATATTTAAATAAAGTGTTCAGTTTGCTTTGATATTATTGCTTTCATTTCAATGGTTTCTGAATAGGAAAGTGTCTATTTATATTTGCTAAAGGGATATGAAAGCCAAACATTTTCTTTTGTGATTCAGACAGAGCATACCATTTTTCAAACATTTTCAATTTACTGAAAATGGCTTAGTTCCTATGGTATTCTTTGTTGAAAAGACAGCTAGATTGGTGTCTGGAGCACTACATGCCAGGAGATAGTGTTGCCATCTAGTGCTCTTGCAAAGCTGATGCTCTGTAGTGTTCCAGACTTGTGTGCACTCTGCTTTTCAACAAAAGACACCAAGAGATCAAATACAAATTTGATCATAGAAGTAAAATTAGAAAGTTGTTTTGAATTGCATGCTCTATCCGAAATCATGAAACAAAACGTTTGGGTTACATGTCCCTTTAATTTGTTTCTTTTTGGTTATTATTTAAGCTTTCCTATTTCAAATAATGTAAAAGGAGGTCATACCTCTAATACAGGGGTCTATTGGGAGCTATGGTTTTGTAATTCCTTCTAAGCTGTAATGTGTTATGGTACTGCTGAACTATATTTTAACGCCTGCAAAGGTATTCAACTCTTACAACCCAGAAGCAGGGCCGCTATCAGCGGATGAAAGGGGTTTGGCTTCAGAGGGCACGGAACCCCAGGCTAAAGCAGAACCTTTCAGAGTCTAGGACACATTTTTTTATTGAGGCAGAGCGCGCTATTGCGCTACTACAGAAGTAGAACAGGGGGGCTGACTGATGCTGATACTGCAACCAATCCTGCCAGCAGGCTCAGATTAATGTAAATAATACTCCGTCCTGGAGTCCTTGCTGGGGTGGGACTCCAGAATAATACATATAATAGCAATATTTTGTTTTCATTATATAGCAATTTATATATCCAATTATTCATGCTTACATTTATATATGTAGCATCAAGAGTTAAATGGTTTTTTTTTTTTTTTCCTAGTTGTATTGGTATAACATTTCTTCATAGCACAAGTATCTGAATTTAAACCACTTGCTTTCTCACGAGTTATGGCAGATAGAGCTACTCTTACTTCAAGGTTGTAGAATGTGATTATTCTGCCACATAGATAGGGACCTACATGGCAGACGTTTGTTCTGGGAAAATTACAGAAAGTTACTTATTGCCAAGGTCATTCTAAATTGTGAAGTTTAATGTTAGGTGGGCTATCCCTTTGAGCTATCAGCTTATTCTATTGCATCAAAAATCAATTCAAATTTTAACATCCTTGTCTAAAATATTACACTGTATGTCCTAATGTCAGCATCAATGTTTATCTTTAATGCTAATTTCCCATATACATACTTTCAAAGTATAATACACAATGTAACAAATGGCACGTACAAGTTCTGATGAGTGATTAATGACAGAAGTATTGAGCAATTTGATTCGTTGATAGTTTATAATGTATATTTGAATCAGATTGGCTGATGTTATAAATCATGTGATTATTATCTACTAGTGCACCAAATGTGGAGCAAAAATATTGTTTGATTTAGAAAGGGTATACAGTTTTAATAGAGTTTCTAATTTGCTTTTATTGTGTAATATACTTCATTCTCTTGCTGCATCGAATGTAAGCTTTCTGTGTCTTCAGACTCCTATTGGGTTCTTTGGCATCCGCGACCTGAAGGGTGGCGGATTGAAAACCAGGTACGCTGAGTCGGAAAAGACGCAAGCGTAACTGTAGAAATTTTGATAACTTCATGAGAGCAACAAATAGTGTTGAATAGGAGGGCGAATGAACACAATTCTGCTCAAATTTCACGGGTTTTCAACTGACGTCGATCTGCGTAGGATTGAGATCGCTGGATCGTATGTTACGTCACAAATGTCAACATTTGTTGATCTTGACGCTTTGATAACTATGGCGGATCAATCTCGCGACAATTACGACGCGGAATTCCAGCGTATTTTCAACACAGCTTCAACAAAGTAACGGGGCATATAGTGGTACTAAATACTCTGGAGGGGAATGGAAGATTAGGTGATGTGTCTCTTCCCTTATAATCAGTTAGATAATAGCAACATTAATAAACATTGTTACACTTTATCCATAGAATTTGCTATTAGCTACTATTAGTGAGGCATGTATCAGAAAATCTGACAGTATTATAATAATAATAATAATAATAATAATAATCTGTGATACGATTTTCCAGCAGTTGGCTAGATAAAGTAATATTGCATAAATAATATCAACCGTTAGTATTCAAAGCTCAACAGTTTGAAATATAGTAGTATAGCATTTCAAACTGTTGAGCTTTTTGGAAGGGACCTTGACATGGTACCTGGGCTTGTCCCATTTGGCCAAATGCGCTAACTAACCTTTCCATTTTTCCTTTTAATCTTAGCTGAGAGCTTGTGAGTGAGTGCTGGACTTTCTCTGATTGTTTTATTCATTTGTTTTGTAATTTTCCCTATGGTTCTTGCACCCAGACCTGTCTGGGGTTAACTGCTTGTGGCTCTGGGGACAGCACAGCTTCTTGTGAGTGCCAGTAAGCACCCAGGGCTGAGCATGTTGCAGGGTCATGGGATGTGTACCTGGTCCGGTCTGAGAGTGCAGTCCCCTTCCGTATTTATGAATAAATAGAATATATGTGAAGAACATTGGAATGTGAAATATTAATATTTTCATATTGGGTTAGCGCACTTGAGAATATGCAATTAATTTTGGTTTGCGCACGAGTAAGGTGTTGTTTTTTTTGTTTTTTTTGCTCCATTGACTCCTATAGGGGAAAAGGTTATCGCGTGCACAGTATTCTAAGTTCAGCTTTTTACACCCGTTGGGTTAGAACGTGAGCAAAAACAGTTTACTTTCAACTTGTAATACTAGCGCAACCCGACGCGTGCAAAAAGCTTACTTTTAGTGCAGTGAGCGCTCACGCAGGAGCTCCTCATGTAGGAGCCGATTAATCACGCTCCTTGTTTCCGGCGAGCCTTACACATACTTCATTATTACTATAAATTACAGTTAGTCATCTGCAGAGCAGAACTGCACTACTAGGAGCAAAATGAACACATCTGAGCCAATGACAAGAGACATATGCATGTTACCCACCAATCACCAGCTATCTCCCAGTAGTGCATTGATGCTGCTGATGATATGTACATATGCTTTTCAACAAAGGTTGCCAAAGGAACACAGCAGACATGATAATAGAAGGGAATTTTAAAAAAGTGTCTTAAAAGGACTATCTGAATCATGAAAGTTGTTTGGCATTCACATCCCTTTAAGGCATCCTTTACATTTTCCCCTTTCCATATCAACATGCTTAAACAATGCTCTTTTATTTGTATGGCAGAAAAAGAGATTAAAGGGACAGTAAAGTCAGAATTACATTTAAATGTATTGGATAGAGCATAGAATTTTAAACAACTTTCCATTTTATTTTTATTATCAATTTTGCTCAGCTCTCTTGGGCCTCGATTTATCAAAGCTTCAACAGATAATACGATTGAATTCCGTGTTGAATATGACGCGAGATTTATTCGCCATAGTTAACAAAGCATCAAGATTGTTAAATGTTGAAATTTGTGATGTAAAATACGATCCCGACTCAGATCGATGCTTGCGTCATTACAGATGTTTTGAATTCACATTCGACTCTATTTGAGCCTTTCCCAATTTATCAAACATTTGACAGGTACGCTCGCGTCTATTCCGACTTAGCGTACCTAGTTTTCAATCCGCCACCCTTGAGGTCCCGGATGCCATAGAACTCAATGGGAGTCTGAAAACACAGAAAGCTTATGTTCGATGCTGCAAGAGAATGAAGTATATCACATAATAAAAGTAAATTAGAAACTCTATTACAATTGTATACCCTTTCTAAATCAAACAATATTATTGCTCCACATTTGGTGCACTAGTAGATATAGGGATAACAATGAAATACATTACTACTTATGGATTATGTTACAAATTTGTCTCTCATTACAAAGCAAGGGGACAATATTATTTCTACCAATTTGTTGAAAAGTTTTGCCCCAAACTTGTCGCACTAATAGATATAGAGATAAAAATGAAATAAATACACAACATAATATAGCTAACTTCCTTTTTATTTTTTGTGAAAAATCTATGTGCACCATGTTTAAGCCATGCAATACAAGTCCCACTCTCCACTTTGCACCAAATTTGACGCAACACTTTTCGCACCAAATATGACGCAAACTCCTAAACAACCACTTGAAATTTTCAACCACTTTTGATTGGAATATGCATAATCACATGATTTATGACATCAGCCAATCTGATTCAAATATACATTTTAAACTATCACTAACAAATCAAATTGCTCGATACTTGTGTCATTGATCACTCATCAGAACTTGTAAGTGTCATTTGTTACATTGTGTATTATAGTTTGAAAGTATGTATATGTGAAATTAGTATTAAAGATAAACATTGATGCTGACATTAGGACACACAGTGTTATATTTTAGACAATGATTTTAAAATTCGAATTGATGTTTGATTCAATATAATCTTAAGTTGATAGCTCAAAGGGATAGCCCACCTAACATTAAACTGTCATGATTCAGATACAGTAGAAATTAAAATCACCTCTTTACTGTCATGCTATCTTCAGTGTATTTCTTCCTTCTCTTGAATTTCTTTTTCAGTAAGAAATGTCATCTTATATGCCAGCCCATTTTATAACACATGTGAAGGGGTGGATTTTAAAACTAGATTGCAATCAGGAGGGGTCACACAGGTACATAGAGACACTGGCTCTTAAATTATCCATTGATTGCAAATAAATACATATGATATCCAGATTACATGTTATATTCGTTATTATTCCTGCTCAGAATAATAATACATTTACAATATATACATATAGTGGTATAAATAAACACAGAGATATGAAAGACAACATTGTTTAGAACATAAAAAGTAATTTAGGGACATATAAATATGTTTGCAAAATATTTCTGACATAACACACACATATATATATATATATATATATATATATATATATATATAAAAGTTTGTGAAAAGATACAGTATATGTACAAATTCTAGCATTAATAATCATTTAAAATAAAAACATGAGATAGGCATATCATGAATCAGATAAATATTAATACACATTAATTTATGTGAACATATCATATTTTAGATTTTTTTGTATAACAAATAAATAGAAAAATAAATATCTATGAGCTATTCAGGTATAAATATAGCTTAACATTAACAGATGAAAAATAAAAGATTAGCTTTAGAGAAATGTACTTGTTCATGGACAGTAATGGAATGGTATAAATAACGTTGGGAAAAAAACAGAATATCCGCAACATCGATGATTCTAAATTTATCAAATTTGTACTTGACGCACGTGTTTTTGACAGATGTTTTGATAAATAAGGGCATCGTATGCAGATCCGTGGCAGTGATGTCTGGCGAGCGTATTGACGCCAGCGAATGCACCAAGATTGACGCTTTGATAAATCGAGGTCTTGGTATCCTTTATTGATTAAAGAGTAATCTTAGATGAGCTCAGGATCGTGTGTGTGTTTTTAGTTATCGGGTAGCAGTGTTTGTAACATTGTTTATAGCAACGTTATTCATAGTTACAAACACTGCTGACATAGGGTTCTTTTTAATTGAGCCGTTTAAAATGGAGCCGTAAGCTACCGAAGCAGCCGACAGCTAAAAGTAATTTACGGCTCCATTTTAGTACCAAGTTTACATTGGAAAGGTTTCTGATTTGCGTGCGGTCGCTCTTTTTGTGTGAGGTGTGAGTTAGCGTTGTGTTAATGCTTCCACCCAATGCCGGATTTCTAAAACATTAATAGGTTACTATGGTAACCCGACCTTACACTACACTTGATCGCATATACGGTGCGGGCGCCGTATATTTTACCCGTCGCTTGCTGTTAGAATAAAATCAAACACCTAACGCATGCGCAATATCTATCTCTCAACTGTAACCCCCCCACTACAATAACTAATGTATTAACCCCTAAACCGCCATCCGCCCCCAGAAAACTATCTATTTAAACTATTAAGCCCTATTTCGCAATGCCCCACAACTCAAACTATCTATTAAATCTATTAACCCCTAAACTGCCATCCCCCACAACACAAACTATCTATTTAAACTATTAACCCCTAAACCACCAATAACCCACATCACAATTAACCTAATAAATCTATTAACCCCTAAACCGCCCATAACCCACATCACAATTAACCTATCACAATTAACCTAATAAATCTATTAACCCCTAAACCACCAAACCCCACAATGCAAATAACTAATCACTAAGCCCCCTAACCTAACACACCCTAAATTAACCCCATTGCATAAATTAAAATAATCCTAAATTACAATTAAAATAAAAAAAAAACTAACATTACTTTAAAATTAAAAAAAATAAGTTTAAATTAAGCTAAAATGACAGAAAATAAAAAAGTCTAACATTACATAAAATAATAAACAAAATTATCAAAAATACATTTTTTTAACCTAATCCCTATGAAAATTAAAAAGCCGCCCAAAATAAAAACACCCCCTAATCTAATACTAAACTACCAATAGCCCTTAAAAAAAAATCTAAGTTCCCCATAACAGTAAAAACCCCCACCCACCAAACCCCCAAAATGAAAAACCTAACACTAAAAAACTACCCCTTACCCTAAAGGAGCATTTGTATGGGCATTGCGCTTAAAAGGTCATTCAGCTCTTTTACTGCCCTTAAAAGGGCATTCATCTCTTTTACAGCGCCCAAATCCCTAATCTAAAAAAATTAAAATAAAAATGAAAAAATAAAAGCCTAACTCTAACCCCAAGATAGGTACTAACGGTTCCTGAAGTCCGGCGGTGAAGTCTTCTTCCAAGCGGCGACCTCTTCTATCTTCATCCAGGACCGCGTAATTGACGAGAGGCGACCACGGAGTGTGGAGGATCCTCTTCATACGATCGCCGCCGTACACTGTATAGTGAATTCAAGGTAAGCAATTAAATATGGCGTCCCTTGCATTCCTTTTGGCTGATTTGATTCTTCAGATTCAAATCAGCCAATAGGATGAGAGCTTCTGAAATCCTATTGGCTGTTCAAATCAGCCAATAGAATGAGAGCTACTGAAATCCTATTGGCTGATTTGAACAGCCAATAGGATTTCAGTAGCTCTCATCATATTGGCTGATTTCAATTTGAAGAATCAAATCAGCCAATAGGATGCATGGGACACCACATTTAATCGAGTATCTTGAATTCACTATACAGTGTACAGCCGCGATCGTACAAAGAGAATCCTCCACCCTCCATGGCTCCGCGGTCGCCGGTCTTCAGTTCCGCGGTCGCTGGTCTTCAGTTCCGCAGTCCTGTATGAAGATAGAAGAGGTTGCTGCTTGGAAGAAGACCAAAAGATATGGCAGCAATAAGTGGTTTTCAAATGGTCTTTATTTAGAGCACAACAAGCAAAGCAGCGACGTTTCGGGAGCTTCCTCCCTTTGTCAAGCATAAAAAATTGTGGTAACAAGCATCTTAATATACCCACCCCCACCAGGGGGCAGCAGAGAACAATTTACTTATTTGCAAGGTTTAATTTAACCCATTCACACCTTTTAGGTTAATACAAAAAATTACCACATAAATATACTACAAAGATACAAATTAAAAATATTAAAATGTTTTTGTATACATTCAATATATTTAATCAAAATTGATACAATATTAACTATATACACAGCAAGGATCAATTCCTTAGGCACAAGGCTAATCATTGTTGGAGATAAGGATAATAGTTTATAAGAAAAGAACACTAGCATAGAAAATGTCAAACCCAATTATATTGTTTTAGGAACACAGACAAGTCCCAGTCTTTATTGAGACCCACAGGTTGAAGGGTATTCAATTCAAATATCCAGAATCTCTCCCTTTGATGAAGCATTAGCTCCCTATTACTTCCTCTCCTAGGATTGGGAACAAAATCAATTACTTGAAAGCGAAGTTGGTTGATGGCATGCCCTACTGAATTAAAGTGACAGGCTATGGGGGACTTTTCATTCTTTGTCCTAATAGAGCTCTTATGCTCGACTATTCTATCCCTAATGGATCTAGTAGTCTCTCCCACATAGCTCCGCCCACAAGGACACTTAATCAAATAGATTACAAATTTTGAGTGACAGGTATAGAAGTTCTTAATCTGGTATTTTTTGCCTGAACTGGAATGGTAAAAAACAGATTCTTTAATCATGTTACCACAACATGAACATCCCAGACATGGAAAGCAACCCCTGTTCCTGTCAGTCAAATATCTTTGACCATCCTTGATCTTTGAAGAACCAATATCAGCCCTAATCAGTTTCTGTTGCAAATTATAGCCTCTTTTAAAGGCTGGCATTGGATTCTCTGCAAACTCAGAAATATTAGGATAACATTTGGACAACAAAGGCCAATGTTTCCTAATAATGTCATTAATCCTGTAGCTATGACAATTGAATTCTGACACAAAAACCATTCTCTTAGACTCACTCCCTTTCCTCCTTTCTTTTTTGGTTTTTTTTTTTTTTTTGGATCAGTAGACAATAGTGTAGCTCTAGGGATAAGAGAGACCGATTGTGCCTCTTTCTCCAACGTCATTGGAGAAAAAAACTCTTAAGGGCAATAAAAGAGCTGAATGCCCTTTTAAGGGCAATGCCCATACAAATGCTCCTTTAGGGGCAATAGTTAGTTTAGAATTTTTTAGTGTTTTTTTTTATTTTGGGGGTTTTGGTGGGTGTTTGTTTTTTTTACTGTTATGGGGAACTTAGTTTTTTTTAAAGGTAAAAGAGCTGTTTAACTTAGGGCAATGCCCTACAAAAGGCAATTTTAAGTGCTATTGGTAGTTTAGTATTAGATTAGGGGGTGTTTTTATTTTGGGGGGGCTTTTTTTTTTTCATAGGGATTAGGTTTAATTTTTTTAATTTTATTATTTTATGTAATGTTAGACTTTTTTATTTTCTGTAATTTTAACTTAAGTTTTTTTATTTTAATTGTAATTTAGGATTATTATTTCAATTTATGTAATGGGGTTAATTTAGGGGGTGTTAGGTTAGGGGGCTTAGTGACTAGTTATTTTTGTTGTGGGGTTTGGAGGTTTAGGGGTTAATAGATTTATTAGGTTAATTGCGATGTGGGTTATTGGTGGTTTAGGGGTTAATAGATTTATTAGGTTAATTGTGATGTGGGTTAATGGTGTATTAGGGGTTAATAGTTTAAATAGCTAGTTTGCGTTGTGGGGCATGGTGGTTTAGAGGTTAATAGATTTATTATAAGTTGCAATGTGGGGGGGATGGCGGATAGAGGGATTTTTGACATGCCGGGTTAAATTTCAATGGGAAAAAGGTCTCAAAGAGCACCTTTTTCCTGTTTTACACCTAGTTGAGCTGGGTGTTATTTTTGTTAATGTATCGACAGCCTCCGACAATGTATTTGCGGTTTGCGCAGGCATTGGAAAACGGGTATTATTTAAAGATTAGCGGCTTCCTATACTTTGTATGGGACACGATAATGTTTTCGGCAGCCGGAGTCCGGTTGCCGAAATTGGGTAATAACGGGCCGTTGGAAGCAGTCGATAAACGATATTTTTTCCGACAGCTTATTTATCGGTTTATGAGTGCACGCAAATGGAATTACGGCTCAATGGAAACTAGCCCATAGACTGCTATGAACACGTACACGCTCCTAAGCTTCTATCAGTCAACTTAGCTTTGCTTTTCAACAAAGAATACCAAAAGAACAAAGCACATTTGATAATAGAAGTGAATTGGAAAGTTGTTTAAAATTGCATGTTCTATCCAATCCATTTTAATTAAATTTTGACTTTACTGTCCCTTTAAAATGCTATGTAAACATAAAAATATGTATATCGTCATCAAACTGCTCTTTACTTGTTCAATTTTATCATTCCAAATTATCTGGTTAATAGTTGTGCTCACTGAGATTACGTAAAGATTACTTGGCTATATTAGAAGTGCAGTTTCCAGTAATAAGCAGAGTATATTCACAGAACTCACGACTGTCCATCATTTCCCAGAATGCTTAAGGTTTGAGAGCTCAGACTTGCTTTCCCTTGTATGTCACACCAGTGTAATTTACTTTGCGTGATTGCTCCGTAACCAGACTTATTTTCTGCTTTTCCAGGCCTTTGGGCACTCATTCTCCATCCACCGCAAGGTTGCAGAAGATGGCGAAACCCGAGAAGAGACTCTTCTTCAGGAATCAGCCTCCAAGGAAGCCTATTATCTGGGGAAGATCTTGGAGATGCAAAATGAGGTCAAGCAAAGTAGGGCTGTCATCGTCAATGTTCAGGGGGAGAATAACCGCCTTAACTCTGTGGTCCAAGACTTGAAGGAGGTAATTTTTTCTGTCTTGTTGCTTGATAGTTGTCAAGAAATAATTTACATACAGTATATATTTCCCCCAGATGGCTCCTTATTATAATGCTACCATTTGAGTCCCAGTATAAATCTAAATCTATAACTCTGGTGCTTTTTAGCACAAATTTGCCTGGTTACATGTATAAATCCATAGAAATATTGACATAGAAATATGTCAAAAGATGAGGGAAAGTAATTTGTGATGTAAAAAGAGTGGGAATCAATAGGAATTAAGATCAGATTCATATGAGATATTCTGTTATCTATTCTAGCTATTTTGATTTTTGAATCATATCAGTAACAAAAAAAGTTTGGGGTGTTTTTTGTAAGCCTCAAATCACCTCCTATTGGTAATGCTGGTTAGGAGGGATATTTATATGGTGCATTACCAAGGGGAGGTGATTTGAGGCTTAGAAAATCTCCCAAAATATATATTTTTTTTACTGATATGATTTTTTTATAAAAAAATTGGAATAGTTAGCAAGTATTACAGTGTAGGCTATTTTACCATTATTATTATTCTAGTAAAATATTTTTTTATGCATGGCAAACAGTCTAAGACAACAATCACTTCTCTGGCTTACAATTACAAAAGACTTTTATTCTTGAAGTCAGGGGTGGAACTACCGGGGATGCAGAGACAGCAACTGCACCCGGCCCTGGAGGTCCCCCTCCCTACTTCAGCCCAAACTTTTTTTTGTTTTTTGTTTGTTTCTGCCTGCCTGCCTGACCTGCCTCTTTACCCATTGAAAAGTCCACACACAGCAGCACTAAAATGAATGACCTTTTGTTTCAAAGGGAACAGGGATACAACAATAACGACGTTTCGGTCTCACACGCTTAATCATGCATAGTTAACATCATACAATACATCCTTATGTAGGCCAACACTAATTGGACCACCAATCAGAACCCTTCAGTGAACACGCCCCCTCAGTGGTTTACAAACAATCAATGGATATCTGCACATATATGTATCATATACCATTATACAAATAAAACAGGTATTATTTACCTCATCTAACAAAATTTAACATATTAAAGTAACATAATGTTAACTCTCTACAGGGAGTGCAGAATTATTAGGCAAGTTGTATTTTTGAGGATTAATTTTATTATTGAACAACAACCATGTTCTCAATGAACCCAAAAAACTCATTAATATCAAAGCTGAATATTTTTGGAAGTAGTTTTTAGTTTGTTTTTAGTTTTAGCTATTTTAGGGGGATATCTGTGTGTGCAAGTGACTATTACTGTGCATAATTATTAGGCAACTTTACAAAAAACAAATATATACCCATTTCAATTATTTATTTTTACCAGTGAAACCAATATAACATCTCAACATTCACAAATATACATTTCTGACATTCAAAAACAAAACAAAAACAAATCAGTGACCAATATAGCCACCTTTCTTTGCAAGGACACTCAAAAGCCTGCCATCCATGGATTCTGTCAGTGTTTTGATCTGTTCACCATCAACATTGGGTGCAGCAGCAACCACAGCCTCCCAGACACTGTTCAGAGAGGTGTACTGTTTTCCCTCCTTGTAAATCTCACATTTGATGATGGACCACAGGTTCTCAATGGGGTTCAGATCAGGTGAACAAGGAGGCCATGTCATTAGATTTTCTTCTTTTATACCCTTTCTTGCCAGCCACGCTGTGGAGTACTTGGACGCATGTGATGGAGCATGGTCCTGCATGAAAATCATGTTTTTCTTGAAGGATGCAGACTTCTTCCTGTACCACTGCTTGAAGAAGGTGTCTTCCAGAAACTGGCAGTAGGACTGGGAGTTGAGCTTGACTCCATCCTCAACCCGAAAAGGCCCCACAAGCTCATCTTTGATGATACCAGCCCAAACCAGTACTCCACCTCCACCTTGCTGGCGTCTGAGTCGGACTGGAGCTCTCTGCCCTTTACCAATCCAGCCACGGGCCCATCCATCTGGCCCATCAAGACTCACTCTCATTTCATCAGTCCATAAAACCTTAGAAAAATCAGTCTTGAGATATTTCTTGGCCCAGTCTTGACGTTTCAGCTTGTGTGTCTTGTTCAGTGGTGGTCGCCTTTCAGCCTTTCTTACCTTGGCCATGTCTCTGAGTATTGCACACCTTGTGCTTTTTGGCACTCCAGTGATGTTGCAGCTCTGAAATATGGCCAAACTGGTGGCAAGTGGCATCTTGGCAGCTGCACGCTCGACTTTTCTCAGTTCATGGGCAGTTATTTTGCGCCTTGGTTTTTCCACACGCTTCTTGCAACCCTGTTGACTATTTTGAATGAAACGCTTGATTGTTCGATGATCATGCTTCAGAAGCTTTGCAATTTTAAGAGTGCTGCATCCCTCTGCAAGATATCTCACTATTTTTGACTTTTCTGAGCCTGTCAAGTCCTTCTTTTGACCCATTTTGCCAAAGGAAAGGAAGTTGCCTAATAATTATGCACACCTGATATAGGGTGTTGATGTCATTAGACCACACCCCTTCTCATTACAGAGATGCACATCACCTAATATGCTTAATTGGTAGTAGGCTTTCGAGCCTATACAGCTTGGAGTAAGACAACATGCATAAAGAGGATGATGTGGTCAAAATACTCATTTGCCTAATAATTCTGCACTCCCTGTATACAGAGTCTGGATATGCAACAAGAATGTCAAAAAAACTATTTATGGGAACATTTCAAAAGAGAACATTGTTATTTAATTTTACAAAAATACCCCAAGATCCAATTCCCTATTTAATCCCACAGGCTGCATGGAATTCAGTTTGGTGATCCAAAAAGCTTCACGTCTCTTTAAGAGAAGCCCTTGATAAACCCCCGTCTAGGGTATCTCACAGTATCTATAATCTCAAATCTGAGTTGGCTGATGTTGTGCCTGAATTCTAAAAAATGTGAAGAAACAGGAGCCTCAAGATTCTTACATCTGACATTACTTTTGTGTTGACTTATCCCTGTTGCACACTCTACGGGTGGTCTGACCAATATAGACCCTCCCACAAGGACATTTAATCAGATAAATAGCAAAAGTAGTGTCACATGTAAAGTATATGAAAGCGTACTTCTTGCCAGTCAATGGGCCATAAGTATGCTTTATCATAGAGTTACATGGGCCCTTTATCATAAAGTTACAGTTAATACAACCAAGGCAAGGAAAACAACCATTATTTTTACAGGTAAATAACTGTTTAGTTCCCTTATTACTGCCTAAGTCAGTGTGAACCAAATTATCTCTTAAATTACGCCGCCTCCTGTACGCTGGCATTGGTGGCTGCGCAAATTTTGTGATTTCAGGATGACAAGTCCTAAGAATAGACCAATGTTTCTTCACAATTTTCAAAATCTCATGACTCTGGTCATTGTGATCCATAACCAGGATCACTCTTTTATCGTTGCTCTTTTCTTTCTCATGCTTTGGGACAATAGGAGATTGCACACACATCAGCTCTTTAGATATAAAATTAGGGGGGTACCCTCTATCCTTAAATTTGTTAGACATTTCCTTCCGTCTTTATCCATTGGTGCAGCTCAGCTGGAAGATCTTCCTATTAGCGGCTTTGGCATTCACATTGGCTCCTGACCTGACTGCATGTGTAGTCAGTGACAGTCACAGTGAGACTATGACTGTGAGTCTGCAGAGCTGAGGACGGCTAGTGGCAACTAAACTGAAGGCAAGCCAGTTCAGTTGTATCAACAATGCCCCATCTTCATCAGTATCTTGTAATGTCTTTAAGAGAAAAGCTATTTATAAGCATCTTTTTACCTAATTGAACCCTTGCCTAGATGTGCTGCCCTATATTATATGAGTAGGTATTTACCAACCTGCTCAACTCCCTGTGTGTATAATGTCAGTCTGTGCTATCTGTATGTCTTTACTCATGCTAGAAAATGTATAGTTCTACAGCGCTGAGTATAATTGCATGTAAAGCAGTAGTAAAACTAAGGTACCTCTATTTCCTCAGTACACACAATATTGCAAGGGGAGATATCAGCACTCAAAAGAGTGAACTAATATACAATACCACTGCGCTGCAAAAAGCAGCCTAATATATGCAGTATTAGGCTAAATGTATAAAAAAAATGTACTAAAATAATTTATATATATTAAATCAGCTGATATTCAGAAATACAACACTATAACATTATAAAAATACTGCACTAGTGGCGGTTGTTTTACCTGCAGACAAAAACAACAAAAGAAACAAAGAGGTCCTTTTTACACAGACGGATAAAATTTGTTGGCAAAGGTTCACATTTTTGTTTTTGTCTGCAGCTAAAACAACCGTCTTGTCTTCATCGCCACTCAGCCCCTGCAGCGTAACTGACTCTGATCACAATCAGTTTGAGCCTACCAAGGTTTAGCTTTTCAAAAATACCGCCTAGGGAACAAAGCAAATTTGATGATAAAAGTAAATTGGAAAGTTGTTTAAAATGACGTGCCCTATCTGAATCATGAAACTTTAATTTTGACTAGACTGTCCCTTTAACTGTATGTTAGCATTTATATGTATACATTGGACGCGTTTGCTATTTACTGTTTATGCCATATCTTTTTAATTAATTAAATAGATTTTTAACGAAATAGATTTATTAAAGTGTGGCTCTTATTAGAGCGTATTTCTTGAACCATAAGTTAATATTATAAACATATATTCTCTCTTAGTCTGTTGTACTGCATAGTGCAGTATTTTTATAGAGTTTCTGAATATCAGCTGATTTAATAAATATAAATTATTTTAGTACATTTTTTTATACATTCAGCCTAATATTGCATATATTAGGCTGCTTTTTGCAGCGCAGTGGTATTGTATATTAGTTCACTCTTTTGAATGCTAATATCTCCCCTTGCAAAGTCTCCCTAGCGAAATGTGTCTGTGGTATCTGGTTATCTGCCCCAGCACATCTTGTGAGCTGCTGGTGCAATGCTGAATACGGAGAGCGTATTGCTCTACGCATTCAGCGAGGTCTTGCGGACTTGATCCGCACTGTCGGAAAAGGTCCGCAAGACCTTTGATAAATAGGACTCTATACCAGTTACATTTACTTTTAATCACACACACAGACATATTAGTTTGTTTATTTTTAAACTGATTTATAGAATTTATAGAAAAATAAATGTAAATGCATTTTTTTTCCAGATAAATTAATTGTATTGCTTAAAGGGACAGGAAACCCCAAAATTTTCTTTCATGATTTCGATTGAACCTACAATTTTAAACAACTTTCCTATTTACTTCCATTATCAAATTTGCTTTGTTCTCGTGTTAACTTTTGCTGAAGGAACAGCAACATTGCACTACTGACAGCAAGATGAACACATGTAGTCAGCCAATCACAAAATACAAATGTGTGCAGGCGCCAATTAGCAGCAGCTCCCACTAGTGTTTGATATGAGCATATTCTTTTTCAACAAGGGATACCAAGAGAACAAAGCACATTTGAAAATAGAAGTGAATTTAAAAGTGTCTTAAAATCACATGCTCTATCTGAATCACGCAAGTTTAATTTTGTCTTTCCTATCCCTTTACCCTTTAGAACATGCTACTACTCGTTCCCTGCACCACTAGCAACTTTGAATTCCCTGGTGCATCTTTTATCAATTAACGTATTATTATTATTATTATTATTTATTTGTATAGCGCCACCAAATTCCGTAGCGCTGGGCTTAAACTATTATTGCCAGATAGTTTCCCTAATATGCTGATATACACAGAGGCATCCTGCAGCACTAACTGCATATTTTACAGCAAATGTCCCTGGCTGACAGTGGTGCAAATGCTTTAAACCTAGTGGGCGTAGAGAACTGAGTTACATTGCATAGAAATATGTGCCCTAGACCCCACCACAGAAGTGGCTGTAGTCTAACTGGAGTTCTGAGGTCAGAAACTGGGAACACAGTTATCCCTCAAATTGTTTAATTTTCCCACAGCAAATGAACATTACAATAAAGCTATATTGTTAGTGGTGGTTCTCTGGCGGGCCTAGGGATATAATGCACCCTCTTTTACTCATGTAATACCCTCAAACCTCTGAGGTTAAAAGGAATATTAAACACTAAATACATAATTGCTTGTATTATGTATCCAGAGCAAAGATTATACATAATAATTGTTTTTGCATTTTTTTAAAATTATATTAGTTGCTTAAACATTGGATTCTTGCACCAGGGCCCTGTGGTTTCTAGTTACGCCTCTGCTTGAAGTATATTATATAAGACACATTTAAGTGTTAGAAGACAAGATAAGGTTCTATATACAGCTGTGTGAGTCTGTCAAAAGTACTAATTGCAAGTAGCATAGCATTCTATATACTGTGCACTAGAAATAGGATACTCTAGACTGCAGAATCTTATGTACGTCATTATACCTGAAATAGAATTCTGTTAAGTGAAGTATAGAAATACACTTCACTAATTATTTAGTGGTTTACCATTTATGGGATGTTCTCCATAACGGGGAACTAATCTATTTAAAAACAAAACAAAAACCTGATCTATATTAGGATACCCAGACAATTTTCAAGAGAGGCTTCATTTAAGTTTTCGTTACTGTCATGCCTGGGGGGGGGGGGGGGGGGATGGGGGGGGAGGATTGTAAAAGTTCTGTTAATAAAACATTTTGTGCAAATATGCAACTGTTTAGTAATATTAGAGTCAATATCCTGCGCAAATCCACATACATTTGATAGAACGTTTGGCCGCGCTGAGATTTGATTTAGTTCACTGTTGTGGACAATAGAGATCGAAAACAATAGACAGTCTATCGGGGAAATGCAACACATAAAATATATTTACAATATAAAATTTGCATATGCTGAAATTGGTCTATACATTTTGAACATTTGATTGACTTGTTAGAGGAAGCCAAAAAAAAGTCCCTAGTATCTATGTGCCATGGGCAACCCCCTAGGTCTACCTAATGGTGGTGCCAATGTTCTGATGATTTTTGCTGCCCCTCTTACTGCACATGCACACACAAATGTCACCACATTCCACAAATGTTGCAAAAATATGTGGTGACGTATAGGCGCGCATGCGTAACAAGAGAGGTAGCAAAATTTGACGGAGAGAAACATTTCTCACTGCATTCCTCACTGTTTTTTGGCAGGCTGACTTCACAGTTCCTGCATTGCAAACACCTAGGCCGCTGCTGTAAAACGCTATTGCACTTGTTTTATGTATGTCTGTAGCTACTTCCCCCTTGCGGACGAGTCATGCTGAAGGGGGGTAGGATTTACTTCAAGTAAGAGATACTTTTTGGAGAGATACAACACATAATTTCTGTTTAAATTTAATGTTTAACCAATAATAAACTTCAGTTAACCCCTTAGTGACCAGACCACTTTTCCATTTGTGGACCAGGGCTAATTGTACATTTCTGCTGTGTTTGTGTTTAGCTGTAATTTTCCTCTTACTCATTTACTGTACCCACACATATTATATACCGTTTTTCTCACCATTAAATTAACTTTCTAAAGATACCATTATTTTCATCATATCTTATAATGTACTGTAAAAAAATTATAAAATATGCTGAAAAAATTGAAAAAACACACTTTTTCTAACTTTGATCCCCAATATCTGTTACACATCTTCAACCACCAAAAAACACCCATGCCAAATAGTTTCTAAATTTTGTCCTGAGTTTAGAAATACCCAATGTTTACATGTTCTTTGCTTTTTTGCAAGTTATAGGGCAATAAATACAAGTAGCACTTTGCTATTTCCAAACCATTTCCCCCCCAAAATTAGTTACATTGGAACACTGATATCTGTCAGGAATCCCTGAACAACCCTTGACATGTATATATATTTTTTTTAGTAGACAACCCAAAGTATTGATCTAGGCCCATTTTGGTATATTTCATGCCACCATTTCACTGCCAAATGCGATCAAATAAAAAAAATGGTTCACTTTTTCACAAACTTTAGGTTTCTCACTGAAATTATTTACAAACCGCTTGTGCAATTATGGAAAAAATGGTTGTAAATGCTTCTCTGGGATCCCCTTCGTTCAGAAATAGCAGACATACTGTATATGGCTTTGGCGTTGCTTTTTTAGAATTAGGCCGCTAAATGCCACTGCGCACCACACGTGTATTATGCCCATCAGTGAAGGGGTTAATTAGGGAGCTTGTATGGAGCTTGTAGGGTTAATTGTAGCTTTAGTTTAGTGTTGTAGGCAATTCAAAGTATTGATCTAGGCCCATTTTGGTAATATAAATCATGCCACCATTTCACCGCCATATGCGATCAAATAAAAAAAATTGTTCACTTTTTCACAAACAGCTTGTGCAATTATGGCAAAAATGGTTATAAATGCTTCTCTGAGATCCTCTCTGTTCCGAAATAGCAGACATATATGGCTTTGGCATTGCATTTTGTTAATTAGAAGGCCGCTAAATGCCGCTGTGCACCACATGTGTATTATGCCCAGCAGTGAAGGGGTTAATTAGGTAGCTTGTAGGGTTAATTTTAGCTTTAGTGTAGAGATCAGCCTCCCACCTGACACATCCCACTCCCTGTTCCTTCCCAAACAGCTCTCCTCCCTACCCCCACAATTGTCCCCGCCATCTTAAGTACTGGCAGAAAGTCTGCTAGTACTAAAATAAAAGGCTTTTTTAAAAAAAATATATATTCTGCTGTGTAGGATCCCCCCTTAGCCCCCAACCTCCCTGATCCCCCCCAAACAACTCTCTAACCCTCCCCCTCTACCTTATTCTCCGCAATCTTGGGTACTGGCAGCTATTTGCCAGTACCCAGTTTGCCATACAATTTGATATTTTTTATATAATTTTTAACCCCTTAAAGACCAAGGACGTACGCCACACGTCCTAAAAAAAAATGCACTTAATGACCGAGGACGTGTGGCGTACGTCCTTGGTCTGGAAAGCAGCTGGAAGCGATCCTGCTCGCTTCCAGTTGCTTTCCGGTTATTGCAGTGATGCCTCGATATTGAGGCATCCTGCAATAACCTTTTTTAGCAATCCGGTGCAGAGAGAGCCACTCTGTGGCCCTCTCTGCACCGGACATCACCGGCTAAATTCGTTGGTGGGTGGGAGCCGGTTCGGGAGGCGGGTGGCGGCCATCGGTGGCCTTGATGATGTGTAGGGGGGCGGGATCGTGGGCGGGGGTGATTGGAGGCGCGCACGCGTGCACGGGAGGGCGGGGGCGGGCGCGTGCACGGGGAGGGAGCGGGTGGGAACCGCTACACTACAGAAAAAAAGTTTGTATCAAAAGTTTAAAAGTTAATAAAAAATAGTGTTAATCTATATAAAATACCTTAATCAGGGGGTGGGGGATTGGTCTGTAGGGGGGGGGGGAAGCTACACTACAGAAAAATAACATAATCATTAAAAAAAAAAAAATTTTCTTGCAAACTGGGTACTGGCAGACAGCTGCCAGTACCCAAGATGGCCCCCAATAAGGCAGAGGGGGGGTTAGAGAGCTGTTTTGGGGGGGATCAGGGAGGTTGGGGGCTAAGGGGGGATCCTACAAACTAGCATATGTAAATATGCTGAAAATGTATTTTATTTTTTAAAAAAAAAACACTTTTATTTTAGTACTGGCAGATTTTCTGCCAGTACTTAAGATGGCGGGGACAATTGTGGGGTGGGGGAGGGAAGGGAGCTGTTTGGGAGGGATCAGGGGGTCTGATGTGTCAGGTGGGAGTCTGATCTCTACACTAAAGCTAAAATTAACCCTGCAAGCTCCCTACAAACTACCTAATTAACCCCTTCACTGCTAGCCATAATACACGTGTGATGCGCAGCAGCACTTAGCGGCCTTCTAATTACCAAAAAGCAACGCCAAAGTCATATATGTCTGTTATTTCTGAACAAAGGGGATCCCAGAGAACCATTTACAACCATTTGTGCCATAATTGCACATGCTGTTTGTAAATAATTTTAGTGAGAAACCTAAAATTGTGAAAAATGTAGCGTTTTTTTTAATTTGATTGCATTTGGCGGTGAAATGGTGGCATGAAATATACCAAAATGAGCCTAGATCAATACTTGGGGTTGTCTACTACACTACACTGAAGCTAAAATTAACCCTAGAAGCTCCCTACATGCTCCCTAATTAACCCCTTCACTGCTGGGCATAATACACGTGTGGTGCGCAGTCGCATTTAGCAGCCTTCTAATTAGTAAAAAGCAAAACCAAAGCCATATATGTCTGCTATTTATGAACAAAGGGGATCCCAGAGAAGCATTTACAACCATGTATGCTATAATTGCATACGTTTTTTGTAAATAATTTCAGTGAGAAACCTAAAGTTTGTGAAAAAAAATTGTGAAAAAGTGAACAATTTTTTTTATTTGATCGCATTTGGCGGTGAAATGGTGGCATGAAATATACCAAAATGGGCCTAGATCAATACTTTGGGATGTCTTCTAAAAAAATATATATACATGTCAATTGATATTCAGGGATTCCTGAAAGATATCAGTGTCCCAATATAACTATCGCTAATTCTGAAAAAAAGTGGTTTGGAAATAGCAAAGTGCTACTTGTATTTATGGCCCTATAACTTGCAAAAAAAAGCAAAGAACATGTAAACATTGGGTATTTCTAAACTCAGGACAAAATTTAGAAACTATTTAGCATATGTTTTTTTTGGTGGTTGTAGATGTATAACAGATTTTGGGGGTCAAAGTTAGAAAAAGTGTGTTTTTTTCCATTTTTTCCTCATATTTTATAATTTTTTTTATAGTAAATTATAAGATATGATGAAAATAATGGTATATTTTGAAAGTCCATTTAATGGCAAGAAAAACGGTATATAATATGTGTGGGTACATTAAATGAGTAAGGGGAAAATTACAGCTAAACACAAACACAGCAGAAATGTAAAAATAGCCTTGGTCCTAAACGGACAGAAAATGGAAAAGTGCTGTGGTCATTAAGGGGTTAAATATAAAAGCAATTTTTCTGTTGTGTAGTTGCCCCCCCTCAATAGCCTACACCCACCCACTCCCAGATCCCTTAGATGCAATTTCCCCCCCTCCTCTCTCCCTTCTTCGCTGTCTCATACTGTAGTGTTCCCACCCGCTTCCACCCCCGTGCACACGCCTGCCCCCGTACACTTGCACGTGCCCGTGCGCACTCCCGGCACCCCTGCACAGAATCCCGCCTCCCTCTGACGTAGATCCACCATCGATGACCGCCCACCCGACTCCCTGCACTGGCCACAGAGCGTCTCTCTCTGCATCGGATGCCTACATTTTTTTATTGCAGGATGCCTCAATATCGAGGCATCACTGCAATAACATGAAAGCGGCTGGAAGCGATAATGATTGCTTCCAGCGCTTTAAACTGTAGAGGACGTATCAGGCATGTCCTTGGTCAATAACCCAAATGAGGATGTGCCTGACACGTTCTTGGTCGTTAAGGGGTTAAAATGATACTAAACCCAATTTTTTTTCTTTCATGATTCAGATAGAGCATGCAATTTTAAGCAACTTTCTAATTTACTCCTATTATCAATTTTTTTTTGTTCTTTGCTATCTTTATTTGAAAAAAACAGGAATCTAAGCTAAGGAGCCAGCCTATTTTTGGTTCAGAATCTGGGTTGTGCTTGCTGATTGTGGCTAAATGTACCCATCGATCAGAAAGCACTATCCAGGGTGCTGAACCAAAAATGGGTCAGCTACTTAGCTTAGATTCCGGCTTTTTCAAATAAAGATAGCAAGAGAACGAAGAAAAATTGATAATAGGAGTAAATTAGAAAGTTGCCTAAAATTACATGCTCTATCTGAATCATGAAAGAAAAAAAAATTGGGTTTAGTATCCCTTAAAGCCATAAATTCTCAATAAATACATTTATTATTAACTAACTGCGCAGCAAGAGCCCTGAGAAGTGCACATGTGCACGCACACCTGGACATATCAGATTATGCTATGGCCAATAGCGCGCATGCGTACACAAAAAAGATTGCATGCGTGTGCGCCCCAAGTCAGTGCATCATATTTTGATACCAACAAGAACACGCTTGGCTTTATCACGGCAATATATGCGCACACCCAATCGCATTCTTGTTGGTATCATAATATGATGCGCTGACACTCATTAGTGAAACTAAAATCTCACCTAAAAAAAAAACGAACAAACATTGCAGCATGAAAACTGTGGACAGCAATTTGTAACCGCCGCTTGTCACAGTGGAGACTTGCAATATCAATTCCATTATAATCAATCAGCAACTTAAAAATGCTTCAAAACTAATTTAACACAGACAACCTCTATAAAATACTCCTCTCTTGCATATGCACAAGAGACACAACCAAAGGACACAACAGCTGCACTTTATACATGCATCTGTCATTAACTGAGAATAGCACTGTGAAACCCTCTTGTTGTATCAAACTGTGACTTCATTCTATAGTATATGATAATCAGTTCCCACTAGGTGATAATGTGCCTGCAGCTAATCACTATACAATCAAATTTAGAGATTCATACGGTATACCTTCTAAGCAGCCTCATCACTCTTACCTTAAACATAGCTCTATAGCTTCTCCGTATATCTAGTGAGTTTTATGCTCAGACTAGGCTCCAAACCTTCTATAAGGAAAAATCGCTGCATGAAAAGCGAGCCTATACATTGTAATAGGCTCCCAGAGAAGCAGCTCCGGCGCCCGTAATGCTCATTAACATAGCGCATGGCTAATTTACATAAATTGATGACGTATGCACGTAGTCATGGTGACCCAGCAAAGCGTTTAGTCAATATGCGATCCTGACCGCCTATGTTACATTGTGCTAGGTATGGTTAAAGCTTTAACGTGGGACACATCAGAAGGCATATTCCTTCGGCAAGGACATCTAAGTAAAATAAAATAAAATAACTCTAAGTGGGCTAAGAGCATTGTAGTAGATATGTACATATGACACCACGGGATCTCTGTCATACACCTAAGCATCTCATAGGGCTAACAACATTATGCATAAAATATGTACATACTTAGTGTGCTTAACATAAAGTATATTTAACATAAAGTGTATGACCAGAGGCTTCATCCCCTGTAGTGTTAATAGCCAAAATAATCCAGTAGCAATCCATAGAACTGCAGAAGGCTGTGTAAATCTCAGTAGCCTATTACCTATTAATCAGCCCTAGGGTTCAACTATGTGTGGAGTCAATTCAGACTGAACTGAACATTTTTTACATGTAATATCCACTACAATGCTCTTAGCCCACTTAGAGTTATTTTATTTTATTTTACTTAGATGTCCTTGCCGAAGGAATATGCCTTCTGATGTGTCCCACGTTAAAGCTTTAACCATACCTAGCACAATGTAACATAGGCGGTCAGGATCGCATATTGACTAAAGGCTTTGCTGGGTCACCATGATTACGTGCATACGTCATCAATTTATGTAAATTAGCCATGCGCTATGTTAATGAGCATTACGGGCGCCGGAGCTGCTTCTCTGGGAGCCTATTACAATGTATAGGCTCGCTTTTCATGCAGCGATTTTTCCTTATAGAAGGTTTGGAGCCTAGTCTGAGCATAAAACTCACTAGATATACGGAGAAGCTATAGAGCTATGTTTAAGGTAAGAGTGATGAGGCTGCTTAGAAGGTATACCGTATGAATCTCTAAATTTGATTGTATAGTGATTAGCTGCAGGCACATTATCACCTAGTGGGAACTGATTATCATATACTATAGAATGAAGTCACAGTTTGATACAACAAGAGGGTTTCACAGTGCTATTCTCAGTTAATGACAGATGCATGTATAACCTTTTTGACTGTATGTGATGCACTGCTGTACTGACATATATGTCTTTATATCACATATGATGGTTTTATTTTACACCAATATGAAATGCTTTGTCTTCCATATGTCTCTTATCTTATGAATCCACTTACGTATACAATTGAACACAGGGATGTTTAGCTTTACTTATACATTTAATAATAGGCATATTTTTTGGCTCATGCATTTATTGTACCACTTATACAACTTTGAAGCTCTTATGAATTGTTTTATGAATTGTTTGATTAGTAGTATGGTCACATTGAGGGGGTCAGGGGTTATCACCATGACAACCCCAGTTTTGGCGCAATTCACAGTTGATTTGGTGGTGGGCGGGGCTTAATATGTTTATAAGACACAGTGTTTAGTTGCATGGTTTGTACTGGTCTGAGGAAGGGGCCTGCGTGCTCCGAAACGTTACCTAATTAAAGAGTTTTTTACATAAATCCAGTGAGTGCAGTCCTATGTTGCAGATTACTATGATTACTTATTGATCTGGCACCCTGGTTGGCGACTATTTGACATTGAGAGTGCAGATACACATGGAGGATATACTGTATATATATATATATACCCTATGTGTGTGTGTGTTTGTTTATATATACTATATATATATACAGGGAGTGCAGAATTATTAGGAAAATGAGTATTTTGACCACATCATCCTCTTTATGCATGTTGTCTTACTCCAAGCTGTATAGGCTCGAAAGCCTACTACCAATTAAGCATATTAGGTGATGTGCATCTCTGTAATGAGAAGGGGTGTGGTCTAATGACATCAACACCCTATATCAGGTGTGCATAATTATTAGGCAACTTCCTTTCCTTTGGCAAAATGGGTCAAAAGAAGGACTTGACAGGCTCAGAAAAGTCAAAAATAGTGAGATATCTTGCAGAGGGATGCAGCACTCTTAAAATTGCAAAGCTTCTGAAGCGTGATCATCGAACAATCAAGCGTTTCATTCAAAATAGTCAACAGGGTCGCAAGAAGCGTGTGGAAAAACCAAGGTAAAATAACTGCCCATGAACTGAGAAAAGTCAAGCGTGCAGCTGCCAAGATGCCACTTGCCACCAGTTTGGCCATATTTCAGAGCTGCAACATCACTGGAGTGCCCAAAAGCACAAGGTGTGCAATACTCAGAGACATGGCCAAGGTAAGAAAGGCTAAAAGACGACCACCACTGAACAAGACACACAAGCTGAAACGTCAAGACTGGGCCAAGAAATATCTCAAGACTGATTTTTCTAAGGTTTTATGGACTGATGAAATGAGAGTGAGTCTTGAAGGGCCAGATGGATGGGCCTGTGGCTGGATTGGTAAAGGGCAGAGAGCTCCAGTCCGACTCAGATGCCAGCAAGGTGGAGGTGGAGTACTGGTTTGGGCTGGTATCATCAAAGATGAGCTTGTGGGGCCTTTTCGGGTTGAGGATGGAGTCAAGCTCAACTCCCAGTCCTACTGCCAGTTTCTGGAAGACACCTTCTTCAAGCAGTGGTACAGGAAGAAGTCTGCATCCTTCAAGAAAAACATGATTTTCATGCAGGACAATGCTCCATCACACGCGTCCAAGTACTCCACAGCGTGGCTGGCAAGAAAGGGTATAAAAGAAGAAAATCTAATGACATGGCCTCCTTGTTCACCTGATCTGAACCCCATTGAGAACCTGTGGTCCATCATCAAATGTGAGATTTACAAGAAGGGAAAACAGTACACCTCTCTGAACAGTGTCTGGGAGGCTGTGGTTGCTGCTGCACGCAATGTTGATGGTGAACAGATCAAAACACTGACAGAATCCATGGATGGCAGGCTTTTGAGTGTCCTTGCAAAGAAAGGTGGCTATATTGGTCACTGATTTGTTTTTGTTTTATTTTTGAATGTCAGAAATGTATATTTGTGAATGTTGAGATGTTATATTGGTTTCACTGGTAAAAATAAATAATTGAAATGGGTATATATTTGTTTTTTGTTAAGTTGCCTAATAATTATGCACAGTAATTGTCACCTGCACACACAGATATCCCCCTAAAATAGCTATAACTAAAAACAAACTAAAAACTACTTCCAAAACTATTCAGCTTTGATATTAATGAGTTTTTTGGGTTCATTGAGAACATGGTTGTTGTTCAATAATAAAATTAATCCTCAAAAATACAACTTGCCTAATAATTCTGCACTCCCTGTATATGTGTGTGTATATATACACACATACATACATATATACAGTATATACATATACACAGACACACACACTTTTGAGGGTTATATTGCTTTTTAGGTTGTTGTGTCAGTTATATTTTTCTCTGTGATTTATTTTACAGCTGAGCATTAGTTTATGGTTCTTTGTCTGAGGGTTAGTAGCAACCCCCTTGAAAGAGTTAGTTAAACACATACTTACAATATTATAATGTTCTAATGAATTAAAGCAGTTTATTATTATTATTACAATGTCCCTTTAAAATATGCATTATTATATTGAAAGCACTCACAGATAATAACATTAATTCATTGGATATATGATTTCTAAAGGGTTAAAAATAACAATCTTAGAAAGTATTTGACTTTATCTCCCAGCAGCCCTCGTTGATATGTGACAACTACTGTTCTGCACAGTTTTTTCTTTTGTACTAAGTTGTGAAATAGCATCTAACTTTATTTTGGCTATTGGATGCTGTCACCTGTGGCATTGATGAATAATAAAATATTCAAATGTTCAAATATAAAACAACATATTTACCTTTTGAAAGTATTGCTCAATCTCAGAATTGTAAAAAGAGGTTACTCTCAGGCTAATCTTAAAAAAGCGTACTGGTTAGCTAAACAAAGTACAAGAGATGAGTTACTATACAAAGTTAAATTAACCACTTCAGAACCTGCTATAAGATTTATTAGCCAATACAATAATAAATGGAACGAGATTAGAGCAATCATGCAGAAATAATAGGATGTTTTAACTTAAGATAGTGACATAAAGCAAATAGTATGGGATAGACCTCTTATGACCCCTAGAAAAGCACCACATTTAAAAGAGATGTTGGTATCTAGTCACTATACTAAACAAGAAGGACAAAACTGGCTTAGACAAATAACACAAAAAGAGGGAAATGTGAAATACAGAAGATGCTCAGTATGTAAGAATATGCAACAAGGAGCCCATTTTGTGGACAAATGGGGGCACAATCATAATATTGTTGGTAAAATCAACTGTAGATGGGAAGGAATAGTATGCATAGTATTCTGCCATTGTCCCATGTATTATATAGGAAAAACCTATAGAGAGCTAAAAGAACGTATCCAGGAACACAAGAGAGATATAGATAATAAAATTAAAACTAGCAGTGTGGCACATCATTTCCAAACCTTTCATCAGAGTAATAAAAATTAGTTAAGATTTATGGGTTTGGAAAATGTGGATTTATAGGAGAGAGGAGGTGATATAGATAAACTGTTACTGCAAAAAGAATGCAGATGGATTTTTCATTTGAGAGCTTTAACTCCTAGTGGTCTAAATGAGGAGATTAATTATGCTCCTTCTCTGTGACAAATTAGGTTTTTGTCCTTTTGGCTCTTTAGCCTTATTTTTGTTTTTGTTTTGATTTGTCTCTACATCACCTTCTCTAATGTACAATAAAATCCTGACAAATGTGTCAATATGCATGGACTAGTTGGGCGAGATTACATATACGGCGCAGGCTTCAGCGCAAGAGCTGCAACCCGCATCGCCAGTAATTTCACGTCGCACATCGGGGTATCCAATAAACCCCGCCGGCAGTTCATTAAGTGGCGTAAGTCGGATAAACTAGTGATGTCCAGAAATGAGCGTAAAAACAAATTTCTGGCGTCGCCAGTGACTTACGGCACTTTAGAAAGTGCCGGCACCTAAGAAAAGTAAAATAAAAAATCAAATCTCCCGTAAAAGTCTAACACGCCTCCCAAAAATAAGCCAGACACGTAAAAAAAAAACTATATCCGCCATTAAACTCTAGCATACAATAATTATTTTCTATTGATTGTCTTTTTCTCATGCTTATTGATTACTAACTCACATCGGAACCAAGATTTACAGTGGAGGATCCGATATACCACTTCAGTTTCAACACAGCTGATTTATTATCCTGGTATTTCTGTCTGATAACCTGGAGGACTGGGACATTACAGCCACTTACGGAGGTCTTATATGATTGGTGACTATTTACCTCATATCGATTAAGGTCCCTGGAAGTAAATGTTTTGGGATAGGGGAGTCGTGACCACATACACTTTTCTTTATTATATATTCCACCAGAGGGAGGCGCAGTCACATACTCTTTTCCTCTACATTCATCGTTAAGACGACCTGGGAGTCTTTACAATCCTCTTTGATTTGCTGCCCCCCTTTAGATTTATCAAATCTTGTGGACTTTTAAATTTAATATATGCATTTTTAATGTTATTTTAAATTATCATTAATAGTGTATAGGTTAGCGCGGTTGTCATATCTTTTGTCTATATATATATATATCTATATATATATATACCCTATAAGTGTGTTTTTAGATATATATATATATATATATATAATATATATATATATATATATATACACCGGTATATATGTATATATACACACACTCATATATATGGTTCTTTGTCTGAGGGTTAGTAGCAACCCCCTTGAAAGAGTTAGTTAAACACATACTTACAATATTCTAATGTTCTAATGAATTAAAGCAGTTTATTATTATTATTACAATGTCCCTTTAAAATGTGCATTATTATATTGAAAGCACTCACAGATAATAACATTTATTCATTAGATATATGAGGACTAAAGGGTTAAAAATAACAATCTGAGAATGTATTTGACTTTATCTCCCAGCAGCCCTTGGTGATATGTGACAACTACTGTTCTGCACAGTTTTTTCTTTTGTGCTAAGTTGTGAAATAGCATCTAACTTTATTTTGCCAATTGGATACTGTGTTCTGTGACATTGATGAATAATAAAATATTAAAATGTTCAAATATAAAACAACATATTTACCTTTTGAAAGTATTGCTCAATCTCAGAATTATCTAACTAATAATATTGGTGTATTAAGCCCATCTCATATCATCTCTATCAGTAAATACAGATATAGTACGTTGAGCACATGCAGGAGGGTGGTCTTGCTCAGACTTTACCTTTACTCTGGGCCTAGCCGTTTCTAATGACGCTTCTACCCCTGTACTTACCTTGGCAATCTGCAGTCAGTCAGCTAGCGGTTCAGTGACTCTCAGCTCTGACTCGTAGCAGGTTTTGTGTGCTTGGGCACTTTATAAAGCTTCCTTCCCTGGGCTAGGGATAGTTTATATTTAACCCATGCCCCAGGGTTGTTGCTTTACCTTTGTCCTGTGTCCCTATAAGTATATTTTCTGTTCCCCAGCCTGCTGCTGAATGAGTGAATTCACACAGCAGTATGTGTAATACAGGGCAGCCAGCGGTCTTCTTGCTGTTGTAAGTGTGACGTCACGCGCGTGATCACGTGATGTCCGAGTCCGTCAGCCTCACACAGGAAGCAGCTGAGAGAGTAGTAGCAGGAAGGAATAGGATACAAAGGGTGCCAGTGGAACTTTACTTGAGACGGGCTGGGCCTGGGGATTACTGGGTAGATAAGTTGGGTACATACAGCCGGATGCGGCCTGCCTGGAATCCGGCCGAGGACTTAAAAAAATTCAAAACAACATCTAAGAGCTATGTCCATTTTTTTAAAACTAATATTACCGGGCAGTAACCGGCAATAGTGGACAGTCTGGTCAGATACCGGACACCTGGCAACCCTATTAGTGAGTCATGATCTACTTTTTTTGTGAAATTTGTCACTGTGATCTATTAATGACAGATGTTACAAAAGTGTGCATGTAGCATGGTCAAAATGTTAAGAAAAATCAGGATATTCCTGAGTTTTTCACATAAATAGTACATAGATGTGTCACATGTGTCTCTGTTTAGCTATTTTTTTTAAATTGAGACGTATGTCTGAACTTCGTGTATTCAAAACTCAACAGGGGGCACTTAACATCTAGAGGGGATGAATAAATTCTTCAGCTAAAACTGGCTTCTCTGAATCTAATTAAGCTTCAAAAGGAAAATCTCAGACATCATGAGGGATATTTATCAAGCCGTCAATCGCAAATACGATGGAATTCTGCAGCTTAAGTGTGGCAAGCTTGATTCCCCTTATTTATCAAAGCCTACAGACCAGCAAAAGTTGAAATTTGTGACGTAACATACGATCCGTCGGTCTCAGTCCGACACAGATCGATGCTTACATCATTGCCGATGTTCCGAATACAAATTCGGCACTATCTGACTACTTTTGCAAGTTATCAAACTACTACCAGGTACGGTCGCCACTATTCCTGTACAGCGTACCTGCTTTTCAATCCGCCGCCCTGGAGGCGGCGGATGCCATAGGAATCAATGGGAGTCTGAAAGCAGCGAAAGCTCATGTTCCCTGCTGCCTGATATCCCATTGATTCCTATGGGAGAATAAAAGTTATGTTTACCCCTAACACCCTAACATAAACCCAGAGTCTAAACACCCCTAATCTGCCACCCGCTACCGCCTACATTATACTTATTAACCCCTAATCTGCCGCCCCCGACACGCCGCCACCTACATTACGTTATGTTAAAGACACAGTAGTGACACTGGCACATGTGTATAGCCCGACAAGGGTTGGTTATAGGGTCAGTGGTATCTTCATCAGTATAATAACACCCAGCACTATACAAAGACACAGTAGTGACACTGGCACATGGGTATAGCCAGAGGAGGGCTGGTTATAGAATCAGTGGTATCTGCATCAGTATAATAACACCAAGCACTATAAAATAATGTTTTTAATTTCAAATGTACCTTGGTATCCTTCATTAAGGTCTGTACTTTGGAAAATGTCTGCCACAGCCTTTGTCTGTGCCTATCCCTTACATCATATAAACATCTGCCCTATAAAAACTAGGCTTTGTATAACTTAATGACTACTACCTAAGTATACCCCAGACTAAGCAGAATCAAAAGACACTAAAAACAAAGACAAAATATAAAAAACAAGCTTTGTGTCACTTGCAGTGTCCGCCACAACCTTAGTACATGTTTTGATTGAATAATAGGCATAAAAAAATATGTAGTGTGAATAAAGTTAGTGGTTTGTCAAGAGACTGCTAGCGATATTGGGTTATAAGTTATGCAATAAATAAAGCCTGAGTGAAATACTGGATGTGTATCTGCATCAGTATAATAACAAATATGCAACAAGATTTCACAGTTCAGTCAATAGGAATTTTGAGAGAGAGAGAGATGATAGTATAAATTTAAAATATCATTTTATTAAGTTCGTTAAAACAGACCTGGCACAGCACATAGAAATCCCCACTGCTGACGCGTTTCCTGCCTCACGGGCAGTTCATCAGAGCATACAGAGATCACCTGAAGCTGCTGTTTAAACACACAGGTACACCAAAAAGGTCCAATCACATTGAAGCTAGGTAAGAGTTAGAAACACCCAAACTTTAACTCATTCAATTCCATTAATATATTATACGTAGTTTAAATGTGACTGAACCAATGGGGTTCCTAAGAGGTAACAGCACCAAAATAAAAATACAAAGTATAAAAAACAAAATATAATTCAAAAAATAAAATTTGAATGTTTGGAATAAACTCTTATTTGGGAACATTTTAAATCGTAACGATTTACTCAAAATGGTTAAGTCTATAATCTGATGTTACTTCAAAGATTGCTAAAGTTTAATAATAGTAGAATAAAGGTGAATTAACCCATAGCCGTTAGGATATATAAGATAAATGCCAAATGTTATCTAAGGGTCATCACCAAGACTATATCAGTCAAGTAAGAAAGAAACAAATTAATAAAAAACTTTAAGCAAGTTAGCCAACAATTCAGTTTTTGGTTACATATTCCTGAACAGGCACATAGGAAAGAAACATTAATTAGGAAAGGATGCTAAATTTGAAATTACATATATTACGAAATGTTTTCAGATGGTCAGACAGGCCAAAATAGCACCTATCTTTCTGGAGTATGTAGTTGTGAAATACAAAGATTTATATATATAGGTATAAATCAGCTCCTATCTATGAAAAGTTTTACATCACTAATTTTATTGATTCCTAATGGATGACCCGTTTTTAAAGTGTGGATCCAAAAAATGTCTCTTTTCGATAAGGCCTGATATCTATCTCCTCCTCTGGCTCCCAGTGTGACTTGCTCAATCCCTTGAAAAAGAAAGTGAGTCAGTCTATTGGTATGTTCAAAAAAATGTTTTGCAACTGGAGTCTTTGGAACCTCTGCTTCCAATGACAACAGATGCTCTCTTATTCGATCTTTGAGATTCCTTGAAGTGAGACCAATATATTGAAAATTGCACAATGAGCAAGTTATAAGATAAATTACATAAACAGAATTACAGTTAATGGATTCTCTTATTTTATAAGAAATCCCAGTCTGCATAGATTTAAAACTATTGCCTACAAGTGCATAATCACAACATTTACAAGGTTTAGTACCACATTTATGGAAGCCAATATTAGTGGGGAGCCAGTTATTTATTGTACTCTCCCTAGTTTTGATTTTGGAAGAAAAGTTCTTTCTTATTTTGTCACCTATAGTGTCAGATCTGCTTGCAACAAAATTACAATTACCAGAGATCAACCTAAGATCAGCATCTCTCTCCAGCAATGGTAATCTCGTTTTGATTATATTGCAGATATCACCAAACTGTCTACTGAATTTGGTGACAAAGTTAATACCTTTTTTTTGTTTTAATCCATGGTCAGAATTTGAAATAATGCGATCTTTTAGTAAATTATTTCTATCAAAACTTGACACTAAGTTAGACTGTTTTTTTAAGTCCTCTAGATCGTAACCTCTAGCTACCAAGCGCTCTGTCAAATCATTGGCATGTTTCCAGTAGTCACTTAGATTAGTACAATTGCGTCTAAGTCTGATGTATTGGCCCTTTGGTATCCCCTTTTTTAAATGTTTGGGATGGGAGGAATCTGCCCTAAGGATAGTGTTGCCACTTATTTCTTTCCTATATGATTCTGTAAATACTGTTTGACCATCATTCCTTAGATATATGTCAAGGTAGGGAATGCTGTTGTGGGATGCACATATTCTTTATATTCATGTATCCCGCATAATCTGGGGATTAATGCTATGAAAAAAATGTTGGAGAGGTATTCTGGATATGATGCTGATTTGATAGAATTTATTTTAATGGCTACAACTTTTCTATTGAATAGAAACTTTTTCATTTTTAATGGAGAATTTTTTATTCAACTCAGAGGCACTGCGATGGGGGCAAAATTTGCCCCCTCGTATGCAAATCTCTATTTGGCAAACTTCGAAATTTTGAAGATTTTCAGTGAGAGTAACATCTTTCATAATAATATTAAGATGTATACCAGGTATATAGATGATATTTTGCTGGTGTGGGAGGGCACTGAGGGAGAATTGAATCATTTCATAGATTATCTCAATTTCAATGATGGTAACCTTAAGTTCACCTTCAGTGCATCCCACAACAGCATTCCCTACCTTGACATATATCTAAGGAATGATGGTCAAACAGTATTTACAGAATCATATAGGAAAGAAATAAGTGGCAACACTATCCTTAGGGCAGATTCCTCCCATCCCAAACATTTAAAAAAGGGGATACCAAAGGGCCAATACATCAGACTTAGACGCAATTGTACTAATCTAAGTGACTACTGGAAACATGCCAATGATTTGACAGAGCGCTTGGTAGCTAGAGGTTACGATCTAGAGGACTTAAAAAAACAGTCTAACTTAGTGTCAAGTTTTGATAGAAATAATTTACTAAAAGATCGCATTATTTCAAATTCTGACCATGGATTAAAACAAAAAAAAGGTATTAACTTTGTCACCAAATTCAGTAGACAGTTTGGTGATATCTGCAATATAATCAAAACGAGATTACCATTGCTGGAGAGAGATGCTGATCTTAGGTTGATCTCTGGTAATTGTAATTTTGTTGCAAGCAGATCTGACACTATAGGTGACAAAATAAGAAAGAACTTTTCTTCCAAAATCAAAACTAGGGAGAGTACAATAAATAACTGGCTCCCCACTAATATTGGCTTCCATAAATGTGGTACTAAACCTTGTAAATGTTGTGATTATGCACTTGTAGGCAATAGTTTTAAATCTATGCAGACTGGGATTTCTTATAAAATAAGAGAATCCATTAACTGTAATTCTGTTTATGTAATTTATCTTATAACTTGCTCATTGTGCAATTTTCAATATATTGGTCTCACTTCAAGGAATCTCAAAGATCGAATAAGAGAGCATCTGTTGTCATTGGAAGCAGAGGTTCCAAAGACTCCAGTTGCAAAACATTTTTTTGAACATACCAATAGACTGACTCACTTTCTTTTTCAAGGGATTGAGCAAGTCACACTGGGAGCCAGAGGAGGAGATAGATATCAGGCCTTATCGAAAAGAGACATTTTTTGGATCCACACTTTAAAAACGGGTCATCCATTAGGAATCAATAAAATTAGCGATGTAAAACTTTTCATAGATAGGAGCTGATTTATACCTATATATATAAATCTTTGTATTTCACAACTACATACTCCAGAAAGATAGGTGCTATTTTGGCCTGTCTGACCATCTGAAAACATTTCGTAATATATGTAATTTCAAATTTAGCATCCTTTCCTAATTAATGTTTCTTTCCTATGTGCCTGTTCAGGAATATGTAACCAAAAACTGAATTGTTGGCTAACTTGCTTAAAGTTTTTTATTAATTTGTTTATTTCTTACTTGACTGATATAGTCTTGGTGATGACCCTTAGATAACATTTGGCATTTATCTTATATATCCTAACGGCTATGGGTTAATTCACCTTTATTCTACTATTATTATTAAACTTTAGCAATCTTTGAAGTAACATCAGATTATAGACATAACCATTTTGAGTAAATCGTTACGATTTAAAATGTTCCCAAATAAGAGTTTATTCCAAACATTCAAATTTTATTTTTTGAATTATATTTTGTTTTTTATACTTTGTATTTTTATTTTTGTGCTGTTACCTCTTAGGAACCCCATTGGTTCAGTCACATTTAAACTACGTATAATATATTAATGGAATTGAATGAGTTAAAGTTTGGGTGTTTCTCACTCTTACCTAGCTTCAATGTGATTGGACCTTTTTGGTGTACCTGTGTGTTTAAACAGCAGCTTCAGGTGATCTCTGTATGCTCTGATGAACTGCCCGTGAGGCAGGAAACGCGTCAGCAGTGGGGATTTCTATGTGCTGTGCCAGGTCTGTTTTAACGAACTTAATAAAATGATATTTTAAATTTATACTATCATCTCTCTCTCTCTCAAAATTCCTATTGACTGAACTGTGAAATCTTGTTGCATATTTGTTGATGTTGAATAAGAGTTCAGGAGAGCTCTAACAGTTACAGCATAGGACAGCATACGTCACAGGTACTTACCTGTTGTAATAACATTGAAGTATATACAGTGTTCATGCCGGAGGGCAGACGGTTTACTAACAAGCACACCTGAGTTACTTGTATCCGCTACTAAGCTGAAACTGTCTGATACACACAGCAATCGATTGACACCGGATTGGTAAGCACGCTGTCTATACATTACAAAAGTCTGAAGTGCATATTATAGGAACGCTTTTTTCACCTGTAAACTCTGTGATTTCCGCATTAGTTGGGGCCTCTGGTGAGGGGTTGTTCACAAGAGTTATATGGATATTATCATTACACTGTATTAGTCAACACAATACTTTGAAATATTGTCAGTATAATAACACCCAGCTCTATACAAAGACACAGCAGTGACACTGGCACATGCTTATAGCCAGACAAGGGGTTGGTTATAGGGTCAGTGGTATCTGCATCAGTATAGTAACACCCAGCGCTATATAATGACACAGTAGTGACACTGGCACATGGGTATAGCCAGAGGGGGGCTGGTTATAGAATCAGTGGTATCTGCATTAGTATAATAACACCAAACACTATAAAATAATGTTTTTAATTTCAAATGTACCTTGGTGTCCTTCATTAAGGTCTGTACTTTGGAAAATGTCTGCCACAGCCTTTGTCTGTGCCTATCCCTTACATCATATAAACATCTGCCCTATAAAAACTAGGCTTTGTATAACTTAATGACTACTACCTAAGTATACCCCAGACTAAGCAGAATCAAAAGACTCTAAAGTAAAGACCCTAATTTGGGGATAGGATCCCTCAAGAGCACCCTCAATGCACTGCCCCTATCCACTCTCATTGGTGATACATACATTATATAAACATCTGCACTATATAAACTAAGCTTTGTGTCAATATGTGACAACTTCTCAAGTAAACCCCAGACTGAGCAGAATCCAATGACATCAAAGATAAGACCCTAACTTGGGAATAGGACCCCTCAAAGCCCCCTGAATGCACTGACCCTATCCACTCTCATAGGTGATAATGCAAATACATACATAATATAAACATCTGTCCTATAAAAACTCGGCTTTGTGTCACTTAATGACTACTACCTCTGGGGTGACTACTAACTCTGGGGTGTACTTGGGTAGTAGTCACTAAGTGAAACAAAGCCTAGTTTTTATAGGACAGATGTTTATAGTATGTATGTATTTGCATTATCACCTATGAGAGTGGATAGGGTCAGTGCATTCAAGGGGCTTTGAGGGGTCCTATTCCCAAGTTAGGGTCTTATCTTTGGTGTCATTGGATTCTGCTCAGTCTGGGGTTTACTTGAGAAGTAGTCACTTAATGACGCAAAGCTTAGTTTTTATAGTGCAGATGTTTATATAATGTATGTATCACCAATGAGAGTAGATAGGGGCAGTGCATTGAGGGGGCTCTTGAGGGATCCCATCCCCAAGTTAGGGTCTTTACTTTAGTGTCTTTTGATTCTGCTTAGTCTGGGGTATACTTAGGTAGTAGTCATTAAGTGACACAATGCCTAGTTTTTATAGGACAGATGTTAATATGATGTATCTATTTGCATTATCACATATGAGAGTGGATAGGGTCAGTGCATTCAGGGGGCTTTGAGGGGTCCTATTCCCAAGTTAGGATCTTATCTTTGGTGTCATTGGATTCTGCTCAGTCTGGGGTTTACTTGAGAAGTAGTCACTTAGTGACACAAAGCTAACGGCTAGATTTAGAGTTTTCAACCCGCGTAGCTAACGCTGTCTTTTTTTCCCCCGCACCTTTTAAATACCGCTGGTATTTAGAGTTCACAGAAGGGCTGCGTTAGGCTCCAAAAAGGGAGCGTATAGCATATTTACCGCCACTGCAACTCACAATACCAGCGGTGCTTACGGACGCGGCCATCTTCAAAAACGTGCTCGTGCACGATTCCCCCATAGGAAACAATGGGTCAGTTTGAGCTGAAAAAAAAAACTAACACCTGCAAAAAAGCAGCGTTCAGCTCCTAACGCAGCCCCATTGTTTCCTATGGGGAAACACTTCCTATGTCTGCACCTAACACCCTAACATGTACCCCGAGTCTAAACACCCCTAACCTTACACTTATTAACCCCTAATCTGCCGCCCCCGCTATCACTGACACCTGCATTTTTTTTTAACCCCTAATCTGCCGCTCCGTACACCGCCGCAACCTACATCATACCTATGTACCCCTAATCTGCTGCCCCTAATACCGCCGACCCCTATATTATATTTATTAACCCCTAATCTGCCCCCCACAACGTCGCCGCCAGCTACCTACAATAATTAACCCCTAATCTGCCGACCGGACCTCACCGCTACTATAATAAATGTATTAACCCCTAATCTGCCCTCCCTAACATCGCTGACATCTAACTTCAAGTATTAACCCCTAATCTGCAGACCGGACCTCACCGCTACTCTAATAAATGTATTAACCACTAAAGCTAAGTCTAACCCTAACACTAACACCCCCCTAAATTAAATATAATTTTAATCTAACGAAATAAATTAACTCTTATTAAATACATTTTTCCTATTTAAAGCTAAATACTTACCTGTAAAATAAACCCTAATATAGCTACAATATAAATTAGAATTATATTGTAGCTATTTTAGGACTAATATTTATTTTTCAGGCAACTTTGTAATTATTTTAACCAGGTACAATAGCTATTAAATAGTTATTTACTATTTAATAGCTACCTAGATAAAATAATTACAAAATTACCTGTAAAATAAATCCTAACCTAAGTTACAATTAAACCTAACACTACACTATCAATAAATTAATTAAATAAAATACCTACAATTATCTACAATTAAATCTAACACTACACTATCAATAAATTAATTAAATAAAATACCTACAAATAAATACAAATAAATAAACTAACTAAAGTACAAAAAATAAAAAAAGCTAAGTTACAAAAAATAAAAAAATAAATTACAAACATAATAAAAATATTACAACAATTTTAAGCTATTTACACCTACTCTAAGCCCCCTAATAAAATAACAAAGCCCCCCAAAATAAAAAAATGCCCTACCCTATTCTAA
Organism: Bombina bombina; assembly: GCF_027579735.1. NCBI lineage: Eukaryota > Metazoa > Chordata > Amphibia > Anura > Bombinatoridae > Bombina > Bombina bombina. Next base: position 1,098,628,105 of record NC_069504.1, on the reverse strand, counting down.
AATTAAAATTGTAAAGCTCTTTTACCTTACCAGCCCTTAAAAGGGCCTTTTGCGGGGCATGCCCCAAAGAATTCTGCTCTTTTGCCTGTAAAAAAAAACATACAATACCCCCCCAACATTACAACCCACCACCCACATACCCCTACTCTAACCCAAACCCCCCTTAAATAAAACACTAAGCCCCTGAAGATCTTCCTACCTTATCTTCACCACACCCGGTATCACCGATCCGTCCAGGCTCTGAAATCTTCATCCAAGCCCAAGCGGGGGCTAAAGAGATCAATCATCTGGCTGAAGTCTTCTATCAAGCGGCAAGAAGAAGTCCAGAAGAGGCTCCAAAGTCTTCATCCTATCCGGGCAGAAGAGGAGATCCGGACCGGCAACCATCTTCATCCAAGCAGCATCTTCTATGTTCATCCATCTGATGACGAGCGGCTCCATCTTCAAGACCTCCGGCGCGGAGCCATCCTCTTCTACCGACGGACTAACAACGAATGACGGTTCCTTTAAATGACGTCATCCAAGATGGCGCCCCTCGAATTCCGATTGGCTGATAGGATTCTATCAGCCAATCGGAATTAAGGTAGGAAAAATCTGATTGGCTGATGGAATCAGCCAATCAGATTCAAGTTCAATCCTATTGGCTGATCCAATGATCGGAACAGCCAATAGAATGTGAGCTCAATCTGATTGGCTGATTCAATCAGCCAATCAGATTTTCCCTACCTTAATTCCGATTGGCTGATAGAATCCTATCAGCCAATCGGAATTCGAGGGACGCCATCTTGGATGACGTTATTTAAAGGAACCTTCATTCGGACTTAGGACGTCGGAAAAAGAGGATGGATCCGCGCCAGACGTCTTGAAGAAGGAGCCGCTCGTCATCGGATGGATGAACATAGAAGATGCCGCTTGGAGGAAGATGGTTGCCGGTCCGGATCTCCTCTTATGCCCGGATAGGATGAAGACTTTGGAGCCTCTTCTGGACTTCTTCTTGCCGCTTGATAGAAGACTTCAGCCGGATGATGGATCTCTTCAGCCCCCGCTTGGGCTTGGATGAAGATTTCGGAGCCTGGACGGATCAGTGATACCGGGTGTGGTGAAGATAAAGTAGGAAGATCTTCAGGGGCTTAGTGTTAGGTTTATTTAAGGGGGGGTTTGGGTTAGATTAGGGGTATGTGGGTGGTGGGTTGTAATGTTGGGGGGGTATTGTATGTTTTTTTTTTTACAGGCAAAAGAGCAGAATTCTTTGGGGCATGCCCCGCAAAAGGCCCTTTTAAGGGCTGGTAAGGTAAAAGAGCTTTTCTATTTTAATTTTAGAATAGGGTAGGGCATTTTTTTTATTTTGGGGGGCTTTGTTATTTTATTACGGGGCTTAGAGTAGGTGTAATTAGCTTAAAATTGTTGTAATTTTTTTATAATGTTTGTAAATTATTATTTTATTTTTTGTAACTTAGCTTTTTTATTTTTTGTACTTTAGTTAGTTTATTTAATTGTATTTATTTGTAGGTATTTCATGTAATTAATTTATTGATAGTGTAGTGTTAGATTTAATTGTAGATAATTGTAGGTATTTTATTTAATTAATTTATTTATAGTGTAGTGTTAGGTGTATTTGTAACTTAGGTTAGGATTTATTTTACAGGTAATTTTGTAATTATTTTATCTAGGTAGCTATTAAATAGTAAATAACTATTTAATAGCTATTGTACCTGGTTAAAATAAATACAAAGTTGCCTGTAAAATAAATATAAATCCTAAAATAGCTACAATATAATAATAATTTATATTGTAGCTATATTAGGGTTTATTTTACAGGTAAGTATTTAGCTTTAAATAGGAATAATTTATTTAATAAGAGTTAATTTATTTCGTTAGATTTAAATTATATTTAACTTAGGGGGGTGTTAGTGTTAGGGTTAGACTTAGCTTTAGGGGTTAATACATTTATTATAGTAGCGGTGAGGTCCAGTCGGCAGATTAGGGGTTAATACTTGAAGTTAGGTGTCGGTGATGTTAGGGAGGGCAGATTAGGGGTTAATACTATTTATTATAGGGTTAGTGAGGCGGGAGTGAGGCGGATTAGGGGTTAATAACTTTATTATAGTAGTGGTGAGGTCCGGTCGGCAGATTAGGGGTTAATAATTGTAGGTAGGTGGCGGCAACGTTGGGGGCTGCAGATTAGGGGTTAATAAATATAATATAGGGGTCGGCGGTGTTAGGGGCAGCAGATTAGGGGTACATAAGGATAATGTAGGTTGCGGCGGTGTGCGGTCGGCAGATTAGGGGTTAAAAAAATTATTAAAGTGGCGGCGATGTGGGGGGGCCTCGGTTTAGGGGTACATAGGTAGTTTATGGGTGTTAGTGTACTTTAGAGCACAGTAGTTAAGAGCTTTATGAACCGGCGTTAGCCCAGAAAGCTCTTAACTCCTGACTTTTTTCTGCGGCTGGAGTTTTGTCGTTAGATTTCTAACGCTCACTTCAGCCAAGACTCTAAATACCGGCGTTAGAAAGATCCCATTTAAAAGATAGGATACGCAAATGGCGTAGGGGAATCTGCGGTATGGAAAAGTCGCGGCTGCAAAGTGAGCGTTAGATCCTTTCCTGACTGACTCTAAATACCAGCGGTAGCCCAAAACCAGCGTTAGGAGCCTCTAACGCTGGTTTTGACGGCTCACGCCAAACTCTAAATCTAGCCGTTAGTTTTTATAGTGCAGATGTTTCTATAATGTATGTATCACCAATGAGAGTAGATAGGGGCAGTGCATTGAGGGGGCTCTTGAGGGATCCTATCCCCAAGTTAGGGTCTTTACTTTAGTGTCTTTTGATTCTGCTTAGTCTGGGGTATACTTAGGTAGTAGTCATTAAGTTATACAAAGCCTAGTTTTTATAGGGCAGATGTTTATATGATGTAAGGGATAGGCACAGACAAAGGCTGTGGCAGACATTTTCCAAAGTACAGACCTTAATGAAGGACACCAAGGTACATTTGAAATTAAAAACATTATTTTATAGTGCTTGGTGTTATTATACTGATGCAGATACCACTGATTCTATAACCAGCCCTCCTCTGGCTATACCCATGTGCCAGTGTCACTACTGTGTCTTTGTATAGTGCTGGGTGTTATTATACTAATGAAGATACCACTGACCCTATAACCAACCCTTGTCGGGCTATACACATGTGCCAGTTTCACTAATGTGTCTTTGTATAGTGCTGGGTGTTATTATACTGATGAAGATACCACTGACCCTATAACCAACCCTTGTCTGGCTATACACATGTGCCAGTGTCACTACTGTGTCTTTGTATAGAGCTGGGTGTTATTATACAGATGCAGATACACATCCAGTATTTCACTCAGGCTTTAGTTATTCCATAACTTATCACCCAATATTGCTAGCAGTCTCTTGACAAACCACTAACTTTATTCACACTACATATTTTTTTGTTATGCCTATTATTCAATCAAAACATATACTAAGGTTGTGGCGGACACTGCAAGTGACACAAAGCTTGTTTTTTATATTTTTTCTTTGTTTTTATTTAACATGGAAATCCCCATTAGATTTTGAATAATGAATAGCGAATAACGAAAAAGTGTCTAACTTCAGGTGGGTTTTACACTCCCACATATTTGTTTCCCTGTGTGTTATTCAACTATGTATAATATCTCCATCTTTGTAGCAACTCTGGGCCCATACAAAGTGCAGTAGGAAGTGATATTCTCAGTCCCATGGTGCACATGTATGCTTGTCAGCTTGCTAGAAAATAATTAAGACATTTTAATATAAAAATACTTTTCTGAGAGGTCCCAACGCTGCTTTTTAACGCCCGCTGGTATTACGAGTCTGGCAGGTACAGGTGTACCGCTCACTTTTATTCCGCGATTCGAGCTTACCGCAAATCCCCTTACGTCAATTGCGTATCCTATCTTTTTAATGGGATTTGCCTAACGCTGGTATTACGAGTCTTGGAAGAAGTGAGCGGTACACCCTCTCCTGTCAAGACTCCTACCGCATTTAAAAGTCAGTAGTTAAGAGTTTTATGGGCTAACGCCGTAACATAACACTCTTAACTAAAGTGCTAAAAAGTACACAAACACCCATAAACTACCTATTAACCCCTAAACCGAGCCCCCCCCCACATCGGAAACACTTAAATAAATTATTTAACCCCTAATCTGCCGACCGGACATCGCCGCCACTTTAATAAATATATTAACCCCTAAACCGCCACACTCCCGCCTCGCAAACACTAGTTACATTTTATTAATTCCTAATCTGCCGTCCCTAACATCGCAGACACCTATCTACATTTATTAACCCCTTATCTGCCGCCCCCAACGCCGCCTCTATATTAAATTTATTAACCCCTAAACCTAAGTCTAACCCTAAGTCTAACCCCCCTAACTTAAATATAATTTAATTAAAACGACATAAAATTACTACAATTAAATAAATGATTCCTATTTAAAACTAAATACTTACCTATAAAATAAACCATAAGATAGCTACAATATAACTAATAGTTACATTGTAGCTAGCTTAGGGTTTATATTTATTTTACAGGCAAGTTTGTATTTATTTTAACTAGGTACAATAGTTATTAAATAGTTATTAACTATTTAATAACTACCTAGTTAAAATAAAGACAAATTTACCTGTAAAATAAATCCTAACCTAAGTTACAATTACACCTAACACTACACTATTAATTAAATTAATTACCTAAACTACCTACAATTAAATACAATTAAATTAAATAAACTAAAGTACGAAAAAATAACAAACACTAAATTACAGAAAATAAAAAAATAATTACAAAAGTTTTAAACTAATTACACCTACTCTAATCCCCCTAATAAAATAAAAAGCCCCCCAAAATAAAAAAATTCCCTACCCTATACTAAATTACAAATAGCCCTTAAAAGGGCCTTTAGCGGGGCATTGCGGGGAAAAAAAAATACAATACCCCCCCAACAACATTAAAACCCACCACCCACATACCCAACCCTACTCTAAAACCAACCCAACCCCCCCTTAATAAAACCTAACACTACCCCCTTGAAGATCTCCCTACCTTGAGCCGTCTTCACCCAGCCGGGCACAAGTGGACCTCCAGAGGGGCAGAGTCTTCATCCGATCTGGCCAGAAGAGGACATCCAGACCGGCAGAAGTCTTCATCCAGGCAGCATCTTCTATCTTCTTCCATCCGGAGCGGGTCCATCTTGAAGACATCCGACGCGGAACATCCTCTTCCATCCGACGGCAACTGAAGAATAAAGGTTCCTTTAAGTGACGTCATCCAAGATGGCGTCCCTTCAATTCCGATTGGCTGATAGAATCCTATTAGCCAATCGGAATTAAGGTAGGAAAAATCCTATTGGCTGATAGCTGTTTATTTTCAAGCTAGAAAGTACCTTTAATATAGGCTTTTAATAATGGTCTTTTTCATTCTTTAACATACAAACCATGCCACCATTCAGTGACATTTCATGCTACTATACACTGCACAGCCCTAAGTTGCAAATCATATAGAAAATCCATATCAATTATAGTTTATTATTTATCATTATCTCAGTCTAACGGGGAAATAATCTAATTGATTGATACAAAAAGCTCTCAGTGTAGTTTGGTTACTTGTAACAAGAGCCAATTTGTGCAGCCCAGCCCCAGGTCAGAGTGCTTTACACGGTAGTATCAGAGCTGTGTGCTTTGTGTTTGTGATGTCATTGGGTTCGATCTGGATCACACTCTGTGCCGATACCGGTGTTCTAAAATAAGTTGTCTCCTATTCTGCCTTAAACAGCTGTTTGTAGGAGGTTGGGCGTCTAGCGCATGCACAGTGAGCGCCTCAAACCTCCAGCAGCTGATTATACGTCACCGGAAGTGACGCGGTAGTCACATTCCTACGCGGTAGACAACTTACTTTAGAACACCGGCAGAAGTCTTCATCCAAGCGGGCTGACGTCTTCATCCAACCGGGCAGAGGTCTTCATCCAGACGGCATCTTCTATCTTTATCCATCTTCAAGACATCCGGCGTGGAGCATCCTCTTCCATCGACATCTTCTTCTACAATGAAGGTTCCTTTAAATGACGTTATCCAAGATGATGTCCCTTAGATTCCGATTGGCTGATCTCTATCTATCTATCAGCCAATCGGAATTAAGGTTGAAAAAATCCTATTGGCTGTTGCAATCAGCCAATAGGATTGAGCTTTCATCCTATTGGCTGATCGAATCAGCCAGTAGGATTGAGCTTGCATTCTATTGGCTATTCCAATCAGCCAATAGAATGTGAGCTCAATCCTTGTAATTTTTAATAGCAGATTTAAATTATTTGAGTAGGGTTAGGTTTTTAAATATATAATATAGTTAATTTAATTGGTAGTTTAATGTAATTTTAGTATAATAGTTAGGTTAGGTTCGTTATTAGTTTAATTTAGTTTATTGTAATTTTAGTTTAATAGGGTAGATTCATTATTACAGGATTTTTTCTGTGTGAAAGAATCACAAAAAACAAAGGCGCCTCCTAGTGTGATATAGTTATGGACAAACAGAATGCTGTGAATGCCAAATTTATACTCACAGATATAGCAGCACTCAGTTGTGCTAGTAGAAGCAGACTGGGAACTCTCTGTGTCCCAACTCACTGTTAGCAACGGAATAGCAGGTCTCTCCAATGTCCAAAGGTGGACCGAATAAGCTCAGACTCTCAAAAGATAATAAAAAACACAATTTAATGGTATATTAAAATGTCAAACAAATGACAATGATATAAAAGAACAGCTTATTCCGTTGCCAACAGTGGGCTGGGACACTGAGAGTTCCCAGTCTGCTTCTACTAGCACAACTGAGTGCTGCTATATCTGTGAGTATAAATTTGGCATTCACAGCATTCTGTTTGTCCATAACTACACCCTGTTCCAAATTATTATGCCAATGATATCTTTCTCATTTACCTAAATAATTGATGTAAACAACAGTCAGCATAATTCTCATGTTATCAACTATTAAGAGTACAATTCAAATTTTATTGAACAAACCTCCTAATGATAACAGTATTTTTTTTTTAAAATAAAAAACTTACAATGCACTGTTACAAATTATTACGCACAGTAAGTTTCAAAACACTTTATAGGTTGTAAAGAACTGAAAATTGTCATTTGTTGTGTTTGCAGCATATTTACTGAAATCAAAAGCTATTCCAATCAAACTTTGAACAACATTTATTTAAACTTTTTAAACATTTTAACAGGTCACGTTACATTTTAACATAAGACCACTTATTTGATAGCAGCTTCACAAGTCTTGCATCCATTGAACTTGTGAGTTTTTGGACAGTTTCTGCTTGAATTTGTTTACAAGATGTCAGAATAGCCTCCCAGAGCTGCTTTTTGGATGTAAACTGCCTCCCACCCTCATAGATCTTTTGCTTGAGGATGCTCCAAAGGTTCTCAATAGGATTGAGGTCAGGGGAGGATGGAGGAAACACCATGACTTTCTCTCCTTTTATCCCCATAGCAGCCATTGATGCAGAGGTATTCTTTGCAGCATGAGATGGTGCATTGTCATGCATGAAGATGATTTTATTACGGAAAACATAGTTCTTCCTTCTGTACCAGGGAAGGAAGTGGTCAGTCAGGAACTCCACATACTTTGCAGAGGTCATCTTTACACCTTCGGGGACCAGCTCTCTTCCCATGATTCCGGCCCAAAACATGACTCCACCACTGTCTTGCTGACGTCGCAGCCTTGTTGGAACAGTGTGGCTGTCCACCAACCATCCACTACTCCATCCATCTGGACCATCCAGGGTTGCACGGCACTCATCAGTTAACAGGACTGTTTGAAAATTAGTCTTCATGTATTTTTCTTCCCAATGCAGCCCTTTCTGCTTGTGAGCATTGGTTAGTGGTGGCCGAATGGAAGGTTTATGCACAGTTGCAAGACTCTGGAGTACTCTACACCTTGATGTCCGTGGGACTCCAGAGGCACCAGCAGCTTCAAATATCTGTTTGCTGCTATATAATGGTATTTTAGCAGCTGCTCTCTTGATCCGATGCATGGATCTGGCAGAAATCTTCCTCAATGTGCCTTTATCTGCACAAACCCGTCTGTGCTCTGAATCAGCCACAAATCTCTTAATAGTGCGATGATCATGCTTAAGTTTTCGTGAAATATCTAATGGTTTCATACCTCGTCCAAGGCATTGCACTATTTCACTCTTTTCGGCAGCAGAGAGATCCTTTTTTCTTCCCCATATTGCTTGAAAATGGTGCTCTGCTTAATAATGTGGAACACCCTCCTTTAGTAGTTTTTCCTTTAATTGGGCTCACCTGGCAATCTAATTATCACAGGTGTCCGAGATTGTTTTCAGTAATCAAAAGAGCCCTGAGACACAATGCCATCCATGAGTTAAACTGAAAAAAAAAAAAAATGTAATCTTTGTGACACTGAAATAGAATTTGCATAATAATTTGGAACAGGGTGTATATCACACTAGGAGGCGCCTTTGTTTTTTGTGATTCTTTCACACAGAAAAATTTCTGTATCTTGACTACCTATGTGGCAAAGAGCGGACTCCCTACTCTGGGTGTGACTTTCACAACATCTACAATACACAGGAGGATCACCTCAGACCTAAGAGACTGTGTACCTGTGGGATTTCTTTTTGGACTGTGATCCATACAGTTAAGACCTATCTGGACTTTTTTTTATTATTTTATATTTTATATTTCATTATTTTGTATATCTCATCATACCACTGTTAGCATATATAAAATCTTTTTGTACTTATTATTTTACCATTTAGCATATCTGTATATATGTTTGGGTTTTTGCCCTTATAGATTCCAGTTATTTATTAACATAGTGCTAATATCTTTGCATGTTATACTGTGGATAATATAGGCCCTATGATAAGTTGATCAGCATTATAAAATCAGACACTTTCTGATAGAATCTGGGCCACCTGTAGACACTATATCTTTGATTGCGCCCCCTAGAGTAACCATCCAGTTAGGTGAATAGGTTTTCTTTTTGTAGATTAATTATTAGTTTAATATAGTTTAATGTAATTTTAGTATAATAGTTAGGGTAGGTTAATTATTAGTTTAATATAGTTTAATGTAATTTTAGTTTAATAGTTAGGGTAGATTAATTAATAGTTTAATATAGTTTAATTTAAATCTAAAGGTAAGTTTACATTTATTATAAGATAGAGATGAGGTAATATTTAATGTAAAGTTAGCGGGTTGTTAGGTTTCGGGGTTAATAGGTTAATTTAGTTTATGGCGATGTGGGGGGCTGACGGTTTAGGGGTTAATAGGTTTAGTAAGTGGTACTGATGTGGGAGGCCAGGGGTTTAGGGGTTAATAACTTTATTTAGTTGCGGTGGGCTCTGGGAGCGGCGGTATAGGGGTTAATACTTTTATGTAGGTGGCGGCGGTGTAGGGGGCGGAAGATTAGGGGTTAATAACATAATGTAGGTGGTGGCGGTGTCGGGGAGTGGCGGAATAGGGGTTAATAGGTTTATTAGAGTTGTGGTGGACTCCGGGAGCAGCGGGATATGGGTTAAACAGTTTAGTATATTGGCGGTGCTTAGTGACAGGGTATAAATAAAGCTGTAAAAAAGCCGAATAGCAGCAAGATTGATGAATGTTAGTTAACAACAGTCTGCTGCTCATCGCCCGTACTTGGTGCGCGGCTTTTTGACAGCTTTTTGTTAAATATGGAGAGCGTATTCAGGTCCGCTGCCACAATGTTAGGCGATGACAGGCGAGCATGTTGGTGCCGTTGAATGCAAGTAAGTTGACGGCTTGATAAGTAGGCCTCCATGTCTGTTTATCCACAGGGGTTCCTGTGATCTATGTAATGATTTTTTTTAGGCTAAATTATTTGAGAGATTTCAATCTGGGAAGGCTATACAACAATAATTCATTAGAAATGACCTCTCTTCTGAGACCGTGATCAAAGGCTCTTTAGATGTGACATTATCTCTTATAGTTTTAGGACCAGTTGTTCTTTTTGAGATAACTATGCAAACAATTCCTTTGATGAATGAGAGAGGGGGGGTTGGTTTGTTAAAGTGACATCTGGAGTTTTACAAGTAAAATGAATTATTTGGTGTACACAACCATATATATATTAAATAATATATATATACTGTATATATCTATTATTGAATAACATTCACAGATATCCTGACAGGTGAACAATTTCCCACATTAGCAGTAACAAAGTCCAAAGCTATGGACAAAACACATCGTCTAAGGGACTTTTAACTCACATTTTCCTTATGTTTACCAACCCTTTTAGATTTGATTTTTTTTCATTAATAAATAGTGCTGGTTGACACGTCACAACTAACAACTGTACTTTGTGCTTCTAGGGGGCATAATAAAGATTTATTTTTGCTGCAGCACATTTCAATAACTGGATATTTGCACAAGAACAGAGGCAGACAGTTTATTTCAGGCCCAGGGTGTGTAGGCCTCAAGGACGCCTGTTATATTTTAACTTTACCAACCATTTGAATTATTTTACATTAATAAAGGGTGCTGGTTGACACTTCACAAATAATAACTGTACCTTGTGCATTTGGGGTGCAATATTACAGATTGTGTTTCACATTTCAATAGCTAGACATAGGGGATATGAGAGGGAGCATAGCTAGATATAGGGGATAAGAGAGGGACCATAGCTAGACATAGGGGATATGAGAGGGAGCATAGCTAGACATAGGGGATAAGAGAGGGAGCATAGCTAGACATAGGGGATAAGAGAGGGAGCATAGCTAGACATAGGGGATATGAGAGGGAGCATAGCTAGACATAGGGGGTATGAGAGGGAGTATAGCTAGACATAGGGGGATAAGAGAGGGAGTATAGCTAGACATAGGGGATATGAGAGGGAGTATAGCTAGACATAGGGGGATAAGAGAGGGAGCATAGCTAGACATAGGGGATATGAGAGGGAGCATAGCTAGACATAGGGGATATGAGAGGGAGTATAGCTAGACATAGGGGGTATAAGAGGGAGCATAGCTAGACATAGGGGGTATAAGAGGGAGTATAGCTAGACATAGGGGGTATAAGAGGGAGCATAGCTAGACATAGGGGGATATGAGAGGGAGTATAGCTAGACATAGGGGATATAAGAGGGAGCATAGCTAGACATAGGGGATATGAGAGGGAGCATAGCTAGACATAGGGGATATGAGAGGGAGCATAGCTAGACATAGGGGGATATGAGAGGGAGTATAGCTAGACATAGGGGTATGAGAGGGAGCATAGCTAGACATAGGGGGATATGAGAGGGAGCATAGCTAGACATAGGGGGATATGAGAGGGAGCATAGCTAGACATAGGGGATATGAGAGGGAGTATAGCTAGACATAGGGGATATGAGAGGGAGTATAGCTAGACATAGGGGATATGAGAGGAAGCATAGCTAGACATAGGGGGATATGAGAGGGAGTATAGCTAGACATAGGGGGATATGAGAGGGAGTATAGCTAGACATAGGGGATAAGAGAGGGAGTATAGCTAGACATAGGGGATATGAGAGGGAGTATAGCTAGACATAGGGGATATGAGAGGGAGTATAGCTAGACATAGGGGATATGAGAGGAAGCATAGCTAGACATAGGGGGATATGAGAGGGAGTATAGCTAGACATAGGGGGATATGAGAGGGAGTATAGCTAGACATAGGGGATAAGAGAGGGAGTATAGCTAGACATAGGGGATATGAGAGGAAGCATAGCTAGACATAGGGGATATGAGAGGGAGTATAGCTAGACATAGGGGATATGAGAGGAAGCATAGCTAGACATAGGGGATATGAGAGGGAGTATAGCTAGACATAGGGGATATGAGAGGAAGCATAGCTAGACATAGGGGATATGAGAGGGAGTATAGCTAGACATAGGGGATATGAGAGGGAGCATAGCTAGACATAGGGGATATGAGAGGGAGCATAGCTAGACATAGGGGATATGAGAGGGAGTATAGCTAGACATAGGGGGGTATGAGAGGGAGCATAGCTAGACATAGGGGATATGAGAGAGAGTATAGCTAGACATAGGGGATATGAGAGGGAGTATAGCTAGACATAGGGGATATGAGAGGGAGCATAGCTAGACATAGGGGATAAGAGAGGGAGCATAGCTAGACATAGGGGATAAGAGAGGGAGCATAGCTAGACATAGGGGATATGAGAGGGAGTATAGCTAGACATAGGGGATATGAGAGGGAGTATAGCTAGACATAGGCGATAAGAGAGGGAACATAGCTAGACATAGGGGATATGAGAGGGAGCATAGCTAGACATAGGGGATATGAGAGGGAGTATAGCTAGACATAGGGGGATATGAGAGGGAGCATAGCTAGACATAGGGGATATAAGAGGGAGCATAGCTAGACATAGGGGATATAAGAGGGAGCATAGCTAGACATAGGGGGATATGAGAGGGAGTATAGCTAGACATAGGGGATAAGAGAGGGAGTATAGCTAGACATAGGGGATATGAGAGGGAGCATAGCTAGACATAGGGGATATGAGAGGGAGTATAGCTAGACATAGGGGGATATGAGAGGGAGCATAGCTAGACATAGGGGATATAAGAGGGAGCATAGCTAGACATCGGGGATATGAGAGGGAGTATAGCTAGACATAGGGGATATGAGAGGAAGCATAGCTAGACATAGGGGATATAAGAGGGAGCATAGCTAGACATAGGGGGATATGAGAGGGAGCATAGCTAGACATAGGGGATATGAGAGGGAGCATAGCTAGACATCGGGGATATGAGAGGGAGTATAGCTAGACATAGGGGGTAAAAGAGGGAGCATAGCTAGACATAGGGGGTAAGAGAGGGAGCATAGCAATACATAGGGGATAAGAGAGGGAGCATAGCTAGACATAGGGGATAAGAGAGGGAGCATAGCTAGACATAGGGGATAAGAGAGGGAGCATAGCTAGGCACAGGGGATAAGAGAGGGAGCATAGCTAGGCACAGGGGATAAGAGAGGGAGCATAGCTAGACATAGGGGGTAAGAGAGGGAGCATAGCAATACATAGGGGATAAGAGAGGGTCCATAGCTAGACATAGGGGGTAAGAGAGGGAGCATAGCTAGACATAGGGGATAATAGAGGGAGCATAACAATACATAGGAGATAAGAGAGGGTCCATAGCTAGACATAGGGGATAATAGAGGGAGCATAACAATACATAGGAGATAAGAGAGGGTCCATAGCTAGACATAGGGGGTAAGAGATGGAGCATAGCTAGACATAGGGGATAAGATAGGGTCCATAGCTAGACATAGGGGATAATAGAGGGAGCATAGCTAGACATAGGGGATATGAGAGGGAGCATAGCTAGACATAGGGGATAAGAGAGGGAGCATAGCTAGACATAGGGGATAAGAGAGGGAGCATAGCTAGACATAGGAGATACGAGAGGGAGCATAGCTAGACATAGGGGATATGAGAGGGAGTATAGCTAGACATAGGGGATATAAGAGGGAGCATAGCTAGACATAGGGAATATGAGGGGGAGTATAGCTAGACATAGGGGATATGAGAGGGAGTATAGCTAGACATAGGGGGATATGAGAGGGAGCATAGCTAGACATAGGGAATATGAGAGGGAGAATAGCTAGACATAGGGGGATATGAGAGGGAGCATAGCTAGACATAGGGGATATGAGAGGGAGTATAGCTAGACATAGGGGATATAAGAGGGAGCATAGCTAGACATAGGGGATATAAGAGGGAGCATAGCTAGACATAGGGGATATAAGAGGGAGCATAGCTAGACATAGGGGGATATGAGAGGGAGTATAGCTAGACAAAGGGGGATATGAGAGGGAGCATAGCTAGACATAGGGGATATGAGGGGGAGTATAGCTAGACATAGGGGATATAAGAGGGAGCATAGCTAGACATAGGGGGATATGAGAGGGAGTATAGCTAGACATAGGGGGTAAGAGAGGGAGCATAGCAATACATAGGGGATAAGAGAGGGAGCATAGCTAGACATAGGGGATATGAGAGGAAGCATAGCTAGACACAGGGGATATGAGAGGGAGCATTGCTAGACATAGGAGATACGAGAGGGAGCATAGCTAGACATAGGGGATATGAGAGGGAGCATAGCTAGACATAGGGGATATGAGAGGGAGCATAGCTAGACATCGGGGATATGAGAATGAGTATAGCTAGACATAGGGGATAAGAGAGGGAGCATAGCTAGGCACAGGGGATAAGAGAGGGAGCATAGCTAGACATAGGGGGTAAGAGAGGGAGCATAGCTAGACATAGGGGATAAGAGAGGGAGCATAGCTAGACATAGGGGATAAGAGAGGGAGCATAGCTAGACATAGGGGATAAGAGAGGGAGCATAGCTAGGCACAGGGGATAAGAGAGGGAGCATAGCTAGGCACAGGGGATAAGAGAGGGAGCATAGCTAGACATAGGGGGTAAGAGAGGGAGCATAGCAATACATAGGGGATAAGAGAGGGTCCATAGCTAGACATAGGGGGTAAGAGAGGGAGCATAGCTAGACATAGGGGGTAATAGAGGGAGCATAACAATACATAGGAGATAAGAGAGGGTCCATAGCTAGACATAGGGGGGTAAGAGATGGAGCATAGCTAGACATAGGGGATAAGATAGGGTCCATAGCTAGACATAGGGGATAAGAGAGGGAGCATAGCTAGACATAGGGGATAAGAGAGGGAGCATAGCTAGACATAGGGGATAAGAGAGGGAGCATAGCTAGACATAGGAGATACGAGAGGGAGCATAGCTAGACATAGGGAGTAAGAGAGGGAGCATAGCTAGAAATAGGGGATAAGAGAAGAAGCATAGCTAGACATAGGGGATAAGAGAGGGAGCATAGCTAGACATAGGGGGTAAGAGAGGGAGCATAGCTAGACATAGGGGGTAAGAGAGGGAGCATAGCTAGACATAGGGGATAAGAGAGGGAGCATAGCTAGACATAGGGGATAAGAGAGGGAGCATATCTAGACACAGGGGATAAGAGAGGGAGCATAGCTAGACTTAGGTGATAGGAGAGGGAGCATAGCTAGACATAGGGGATAAGAGAGGAATCATAGCTAGACACAGGGGATAAGAGAGGGAGCATAGCTAGACATAGGGGATAAGAGAGGGAGCATAGCTAGACATAGGGGATAAGATAGGGAGCATAGCTAGACATAGGGGATATGAGAGGGAGCATAGCTAGACATAGGGGATAAGAGAGGGAGCATAGCTAGACATAGGGGATAAGAGAGGGAGCTTAGCTAGGCATAGGGGATAAGAGAGGGTCATAGCTAGACATAGGGTATAAGAGAGGGAGCTTAGCTAGACATAGGGGATAAGAGAGGGAGCTTAGCTAGGCATAGGGGATAAGAGAAGGAGCATAGCTAGACATAGGGGATAAGATAGGGAGCATAGCTAGATATAGGGGATAAGATAGGGAGCATAGCTAGATATAGGGGATAAGATAGGGAGCATAGCTAGACATAGGGGATACGAGAGGGAGCATAGCTAGACAAAGGGGATAAGAGAGGGAGCTTAGCTAGGCATAGGGGATAAGAGAGGGAGCATAGCTAGACATAGGGGATAAGAGAGGGAGCTTAGCTAGACATAGGGGATATTGGAGGGAGCATTGCTAGACATAGGGGATATCGGAGGGAGCATAGCTAGATATAGGGGATAAGATAGGGAGCATAGCTAGACATAGGGGATACGAGAGGGAGCATAGCTAGACAAAGGGGATAAGAGAGGGAGCTTAGCTAGGCATAGGGGATAAGAGAGGGAGCATAGCTAGACATAGGGGATAAGAGAGGGAGCATAGCTAGACATAGGGGGTAAGAGAGGGATCATAGCTAGACATAGGGGATAATAGAGGGAGCATAACAATACATAGGAGATAAGAGAGGGTCCATAGCTAGACATAGGGGGTAAGAGATGGAGCATAGCTAGACATAGGGGATAAGAGAGGGTCCATAGCTAGACATAGGGGATAAGAGAGGGAGCATAGCTAGACATAGGGGATAAGAGAGGAAGCATAGCTAGACATAGGGGATAAGAGAGGGAGCATAGCTAGACATAGGAGATACGAGAGGGAGCATAGCTAGACATAGGGAGTAAGAGAGGGAGCATAGCTAGAAATAGGGGATAAGAGAAGAAGCATAGCTAGACATAGGGGATAAGAGAGGGAGCATAGCTAGACATAGGGGGTAAGAGAGGGAGCATAGCTAGACATAGGGGGTAAGAGAGGGAGCATAGCTAGACATAGGGGATAAGAGAGGGAGCATAGCTAGACATAGGGGGTTAGAGAGGGAGCATAGCTAGACATAGGGGGTAAGAGAGGGAGCATAGCTAGACATAGGGGATAAGAGAGGGAGCATAGCTAGACATAGGGTGTAAGAGAGGGAGCATAGCTAGACATAGGGGGTAAGAGAGGGAGCATAGCTAGACATAGGGGATAAGAGATGGTCCATATCTAGACTTAGGGGATAAGAAAGGGAGCATAGCTAGACATAGGGGATAAGAGAGGGAGCATAGCTAGACACAGGGGATAAGAGAGGGATCATAGCTAGACTTAGGTGATAGGAGAGGGAGCATAGCTAGACATAGGGGATAAGAGAGGGATCATAGCTAGACACAGGGGATAAGAGAGGGAGCATAGCTAGACATAGGGGATAAGAGAGGGAGCATAGCTAGACATAGGGGATAAGATAGGGAGCATAGCTAGACATAGGGGATATGAGAGGGAGCATAGCTAGACATAGGGGATAAGAGAGGGATCATAGCTAGACACAGGGGATAAGAGAGGGAGCATAGCTAGACATAGGGGATAAGAGAGGGAGCATAGCTAGACATAGGGGATAAGATAGGGAGCATAGCTAGACATAGGGGATATGAGAAGGAGCATAGCTAGACATAGGGGATAAGAGAGGGAGCATAGCTAGACATAGGGGATAAGAGAGGGAGCTTAGCTAGGCATAGGGGATAAGAGAGGGTCATAGCTAGACATAGGGTATAAGAGAGGGAGCTTAGCTAGACATAGGGGATAAGAGAGGGAGCTTAGCTAGGCATATGGGATAAGAGAAGGAGCATAGCTAGACATAGGGGATAAGATAGGGAGCATAGCTGGATATAGGGGATAAGATAGGGAGCATAGCTAGATATAGGGGATAAGATAGGGAGCAAAGCTAGACATAGGGGATACGAGAGGGAGCATAGCTAGACAAAGGGGATAAGAGAGGGAGCTTAGCTAGGCATAGGGATAAGAGAGGGAGCATAGCTAGACATAGGGGATAAGAGAGGGAGCTTAGCTAGACATAGGGGATATTGGAGGGAGCATTGCTAGACATAGGGGATATCGGAGGGAACTTAGCTATGCATAGGGGATATTGAAGGGAGCTTAGCTAGACATAGGGGATATTGGAAGGAGCTTAGCTAGACATAGGGGATATTCGAGGGTGCTTAGCTAGACATAGGGAATATTGGAGGGAGCATAGCTAGACATAGGGGATATTGTAGAGAGCTTAGCTAGACATAGGGGATATTGGCGGGAGCTTAGCTATACATAGGGGATATTGGCGGGAGCTTAGCTATACATAGGGGATATGAGAGGGAGCATAGCTAGACATAGGGGATATAAGAGGGAGCATAGCTAGACATAGGGGATATAAGAGGGAGCATAGCTAGACATAGGGGGATATGAGAGGGAGTATAGCTAGACATAGGGGGATATGAGAGGGAGTATAGCTAGACATAGGGGATATAAGAGGGAGTATAGCTAGACATAGGGGATATGAGAGGGAGCATAGCTAGACATAGGGGATATGAGAGGGAGTATAGCTAGACATAGGGGATATGAGGGGGAGTATAGCTAGACATAGGGGATATAAGAGGGAGCATAGCTAAACATAGGGGATATAAGAGGGAGCATAGCTAGACATAGGGGATATAAGAGGGAGCATAGCTAGACATAGGGGGATATGAGAGGGAGTATAGCTAGACATAGGGGGATATGAGAGGGAGCATAGCTAGACATAGGGGATATGAGGGGGAGTATAGCTAGACATAGGGGATATAAGAGGGAGCATAGCTAGACATAGGGGGATATGAGAGGGAGTATAGCTAGACATAGGGGGTAAGAGAGGGAGCATAGCTAGACATAGGGGATATGAGAGGAAGCATAGCTAGACACAGGGGATATGAGAGGGAGCATAGCTAGACATCGGGGATATGAGAGGGAGTATAGCTAGACATAGGGGATAAGAGAGGGAGCATAGCTAGGCACAGGGGATAAGAGAGGGAGCATAGCTAGACATAGGGGGTAAGAGAGGGAGCATAGCTAGACATAGGGGATAAGAGAGGGAGCATAGCTAGACATAGGGGATAAGAGAGGGAGCATAGCTAGACATAGGGGATAAGAGAGGGAGCATAGCTAGGCACAGGGGATAAGAGAGGAAGCATAGCTAGGCACAGGGGATAAGAGAGGGAGCATAGCTAGACATAGGGGGTAAGAGAGGGAGCATAGCTAGACATAGGGGATAAGAGAGGGTCCATAGCTAGACATAGGGGGTAAGAGAGGGAGCATAGCTAGACATAGGGGGTAATAGAGGGAGCATAACAATACATAGGAGATAAGAGAGGGTCCATAGCTAGACATAGGGGGGTAAGAGATGGAGCATAGCTAGACATAGGGGATAAGATAGGGTCCATAGCTAGACATAGGGGATAAGAGAGGGAGCATAG
This sequence comes from Bombina bombina, assembly GCF_027579735.1. Classification (NCBI taxonomy): domain Eukaryota; kingdom Metazoa; phylum Chordata; class Amphibia; order Anura; family Bombinatoridae; genus Bombina; species Bombina bombina. Next base: position 1,098,609,313 of record NC_069504.1, on the reverse strand, counting down.
CTAGACATAGGGGATAAGAGAGGGAGCATAGCTAGACATAGGGGATAAGAGAGGGAGCATAGCTAGACATAGGAGATACGAGAGGGAGCATAGCTAGACATAGGGAGTAAGAGAGGGAGCATAGCTAGAAATAGGGGATAAGAGAAGAAGCATAGCTAGACATAGGGGATAAGAGAGGGAGCATAGCTAGACATAGGGGGTAAGAGAGGGAGCATAGCTAGACATAGGGGGTAAGAGAGGGAGCATAGCTAGACATAGGGGATAAGAGAGGGAGCATAGCTAGACATAGGGGGATATGAGAGGGAGCATAGCTAGACATAGGGGGTAAGAGAGGGAGCATAGCTAGACATAGGGGATAAGAGAGGGAGCATAGCTAGACATAGGGGGTAAGAGAGGGAGCATAGCTAGACATAGGGGGTAAGAGAGGGAGCATAGCTAGACATAGGGGATAAGAGATGGTCCATATCTAGACTTAGGGGATAAGAAAGGGAGCATAGCTAGACATAGGGGATAAGAGAGGGAGCATAGCTAGACACAGGGGATAAGAGAGGGATCATAGCTAGACTTAGGTGATAGGAGAGGGAGCATAGCTAGACATAGGGGATAAGAGAGGAATCATAGCTAGACACAGGGGATAAGAGAGGGAGCATAGCTAGACATAGGGGATAAGAGAGGGAGCATAGCTAGACATAGGGGATAAGATAGGGAGCATAGCTAGACATAGGGGATATGAGAGGGAGCATAGCTAGACATAGGGGATAAGAGATGGATCATAGCTAGACACAGGGGATAAGAGAGGGAGCATAGCTAGACATAGGGGATAAGAGAGGGAGCATAGCTAGACATAGGGGATAAGATAGGGAGCATAGCTAGACATAGTGGATATGAGAGGGAGCATAGCTAGACATAGGGGATAAGAGAGGGAGCATAGCTAGACATAGGGGATAAGAGAGGGAGCTTAGCTAGGCATAGGGGATAAGAGAGGGTCATAGCTAGACATAGGGTATAAGAGAGGGAGCTTAGCTAGACATAGGGGATAAGAGAGGGAGCTTAGCTAGGCATAGGGGATAAGAGAAGGAGCATAGCTAGACATAGGGGATAAGATAGGGAGCATAGCTAGATATAGGGGATTAGATAGGGAGCATAGCTAGATATAGGGGATAAGATAGGGAGCATAGCTAGACATAGGGGATACGAGAGGGAGCATAGCTAGACAAAGGGGATAAGAGAGGGAGCTTAGCTAGGCATAGGGGATAAGAGAGGGAGCATAGCTAGACATAGGGGATAAGAGAGGGAGCTTAGCTAGACATAGGGGATATTGGAGGGAGCATTGCTAGACATAGGGGATATCGGAGGGAGCATAGCTAGATATAGGGGATAAGATAGGGAGCATAGCTAGACATAGGGGATACGAGAGGGAGCATAGCTAGACAAAGGGGATAAGAGAGGGAGCTTAGCTAGGCATAGGGGATAAGAGAGGGAGCATAGCTAGACATAGGGGATAAGAGAGGGAGCATAGCTAGACATAGGGTGTAAGAGAGGGATCATAGCTAGACATAGGGGATAATAGAGGGAGCATAACAATACATAGGAGATAAGAGAGGGTCCATAGCTAGACATAGGGGGTAAGAGATGGAGCATAGCTAGACATAGGGGATAAGAGAGGGTCCATAGCTAGACATAGGGGATAAGAGAAGGAGCATAGCTAGACATAGGGGATAAGAGAGGGAGCATAGCTAGACATAGGGGGTAAGAGAGGGAGCATAGCTAGACATAGGGGGTAAGAGAGGGAGCATAGCTAGACATAGGGGATAAGAGAGGGAGCATAGCTAGACATAGGGGGTAAGAGAGGGAGCATAGCTAGACATAGGGGGTAAGAGAGGGAGCATAGCTAGACATAGGGGATAAGAGAGGGAGCATAGCTAGACATAGGGGGTAAGAGAGGGAGCATAGCTAGACATAGGGGGTAAGAGAGGGAGCATAGCTAGACATAGGGGATAAGAGATGGTCCATATCTAGACTTAGGGGATAAGAAAGGGAGCATAGCTAGACATAGGGGATAAGAGAGGGAGCATAGCTAGACATAGGGGATAAGAGAGGGATCATAGCTAGACACAGGGGATAAGAGAGGGAGCATAGCTAGACATAGGGGATAAGAGAGGGAGCATAGCTAGACATAGGGGATAAGATAGGGAGCATAGCTAGACATAGGGGATATGAGAGGGAGCATAGCTAGACATAGGGGATAAGAGAGGGATCATAGCTAGACACAGGGGATAAGAGAGGGAGCATAGCTAGACATAGGGGATAAGAGAGGGAGCATAGCTAGACATAGGGGATAAGATAGGGAACATAGCTAGACATAGGGGATATGAGAGGGAGCATAGCTAGACATAGGGGATAAGAGAGGGAGCATAGCTAGACATAGGGGATAAGAGAGGGAGCTTAGCTAGGCATAGGGGATAAGAGAGGGTCATAGCTAGACATAGGGTATAAGAGAGGGAGCTTAGCTAGACATAGGGGATAAGAGAGGGAGCTTAGCTAGGCATAGGGGATAAGAGAAGGAGCATAGCTAGACATAGGGGATAAGATAGGGAGCATAGCTAGATATAGGGGATAAGATAGGGAGCATAGCTAGATATAGGGGATAAGATAGGGAGCATAGCTAGACATAGGGGATACGAGAGGGAGCATAGCTAGACAAAGGGGATAAGAGAGGGAGCTTAGCTAGGCATAGGGGATAAGAGAGGGAGCATAGCTAGACATAGGGGATAAGAGAGGGAGCTTAGCTAGACATAGGGGATATTGGAGGGAGCATTGCTAGACATAGGGGATATCGGAGGGAACTTAGCTATACATAGGGGATATTGGAGGGAGCTTAGCTAGACATAGGGGATATTGGAAGGAGCTTAGCTAGACATAGGGGATATTCGAGGGTGCTTAGCTAGACATAGGGAATATTGGAGGGAGCATAGCTAGACATAGGGGATATTGTAGGGAGCTTAGCTAGACATAGGGGGATATTGGCGAAGCTTAGCTATACATAAGGGATATTGGAGGGAGCTTAGCTAGACATAGGGGATATTGGAAGGAGCATTGCTAGAAATAGGGGATATCGGAGGGAGCTTAGCTATACATAGGGGATATTGGAGGGAGCTTAGCTAGACATAGAGGATATTGGAGGGAGCTTAGCTAGACATAGGGGTACCATGAAAGTTAAATTTTCACTTTCATGTCTTTTTGAATTAAATAGGTAAGCTCATAAGTAAAATTAAAATCTGTCGCTCAACAAAATGTTTGAGCTTTTGTGTTGTGTAACCCTTAGAACACTCTTTAAATTGTAAGCTCCTCAGCACTATATTATGTCCTGCACTCTGACACATTCATGCAGCAGCTCACTAGCTAAACTGCATCTTGCCGCTGACAGAGGAATGCTGTAGGAGGGGGATTTCATTGGCCAGAGGGGAGAGAAGGAGCCGTAACTGGCTGGCTTAATATGGGCTACATTATAGACTTTTTGTTCTATCTACGAGGGAGGTGGTTTTTTACAATATATTATAGTTTTTTTGTTTTCTTTAAAAGGGACATGAAACCCCAATCTGTTCTTCTCTTATTCAGATAAAACACATATTTTGACACAACTTTGCAATTTATTTCTGTTATGAACTTTGCTTTGTTCTATTGATATCCTGTCTTTAAGGAGCAGGGAAGTGAGCCCAGGAAAGTGCACGTCTCCAGCACTATATACGGCAGCAGCAGTTTTGCAATTATGTTATGCATGAACATATTTGTAAAAGCACTAGATGGCAGCACTTTTTCCTGTCATGTGCTGCTACAGATATGTGCATGCTACCTACCTAGGTATCTCTTCAACAAAGAATACCATAAGAACAAAAAGAATCATAATAGAAGTGAATTGGAAACTTTTTTAAATTGTATGCTCTGTCTGAATTATGCCCTGGGGAAGAGCCTAAGGTGTTTTACCATTTGGTAAAGACTCCATTTTTTATTTGCTGACATGATAAAGGCCCCACTGGCGCTCTGAGCAGCTGCAGTATTTAAAATGCTTGTGTACAGAGAATATCTAGCTATGCTTCACATACACGTGCAGAGAAAAAGGGCAACACTAAAACAATGATAACTTTTACTCTAAGCATTTTTGCCAATAGATGTGTATTGCTAATATGTTTCTATTTAAAAATGCAATTTATCAATGTATCTTTAAATTTTGCCCGGAATGTCCCTTTATATTGGAATTGCCAATGTGACTATGCGGTAACCAATTGGATATGGACAGTATGGTTATAAAGCATTGCATGAAGAGCGTTGTCTGATTACTTTTTAGAATTCCACAAGTACACAGGGAAATATGTCTTGTGTTTTTGTTTAAAAAGGGCCATAATACCCAAATGTTTAAACACTTGAAAGTGATGCAGCATAGCTGTAAAAAGCTGACTAGAAAATATCACCTGAACATCTCTATGTAAAAAAGAAAGATATTTTACCTCAAAAGTTCCTCAGTAGCCACATCCCATTGTAAAGGATTTCTAAGCAGCATATCAGTATGTCTGTCCCGGGACAGCTAAGGGGTTGAGCCTCGTGCACTCTCATGTTATTTCCCTATTCAGTTTAAAGGAAGTTTACTATGAAATCTCATGTGAGTTAAGTGAAATCTCATGAGATCACAGTAAAAGAGTTCATGACCTCAGCACCGCTGATGCTGATTGGCTGCTGTTCATTTCTTCTTTTTTTTTTTTACCTGCAGCTGGGAGCAGCTGAGTATAACTTTTTACACAGAACTTACTCTGCTGAGCTGAGGAGATTGTGAGGTAAAATATCTTCCTTTTTTACATAGAGATGCTCAGGTGATATTTTCCTGTCAACTTTTTACAGTTATACTGCATCAGTTTCAAGTGATTTAGCATATGAGTATTATGTCCCTTTAATGATGTCACAGGGAGTGGCGTATACACACAGTGGAATGGTGTCTGTTAGTAACAGTTTGGTTGCGGTACAGATATGTAGCAGGGTTAGACTTGTGAAGTCTGCTGTGTGCACTTCCAGGTCTAAGAATTACAACAACCATAAGACCAGATTGCGAGTGGAGCGCAAACGTTTGGGCTTTATTGTGCTTGTTTGAGCTCGGCGGGTTTACCACTGGTATTACGAGTTGAAAGTAAACACAATCTTTTTAGCACAATCGCGATTTAAGCTAGAATGATTACCGTGTCCTCAGAGCTCTGGTTGACTGTTTCACGAAACAAAAAAGTGTCCAAATACACTTAAAAATAGATTGCGACGTGCAATTACACTCATAATAACATCTTCTAATAAAAATTATTTTAAGAAAATGTTGCACAAAAAAGTTAGAAAGGCTCTAAGATATGAGGTCTCAGGTGTTATAAACAAAAGGCAGGCAAAGGGCTTTAACATTGATATACATACAGATACATCTCTAAAGATGTATATGTGTGTGTATATATATACAGTATATATATATATATATATATATATGTCTATATGTGTGTACATATGTACTTATGTATTTATATGTGTATATATGTATTTACAGACTTATATACACATATAAACACATAAATACATACTGAAGCCCTTTGTAGTTAAGTAGATGAAAACATGTAAAAATATATTTATGCAGTATTTATATTTAATAAAGGTTTTAACTATGTAATTACTTTAAATATTTCACATTCCAATGTTCTGTACATAGCAGAATATGTTTTAAGTATTTCTAAATAGATATTCCTATATATATATTTATCTGTATATATCTATACAGTACCTATATATAATCATGTGTGTGTATATATATATATATATATATATGTGTTCTATATATACTGTCTATAGATAGATATATATATATATATATATATATATATATATATATATATATATATATATATATATATATATATATAGGTATAGATATATATTGTACCAAAATACCTTCATATATATGTAGAAATATTTATTTATGAATAAATAGAGCATATTCTGTTATGTGAAGAACTTTGGAATGTGAAATATTCATATTTTCTTCTTAAACGGGAGGAGTCCACAGCTGCATTCAATACTTTTGGGAATTCAGAACCTGGCCACCAGGAGGAGGCAAAGACACCCCAGCCAAAGGCTTAAATACCTCCCCCACTTCCCTCATCCCCCAGTCATTCTTTGCCTTTCGTCACAGGAGGTTGCAGAGAAGTGTCAGAAGATTGAAGATAGTCTGTTATGGAAGGTCGTACTCTTCGAAATGGGACTGGAGTTTTAAGTAATCCTGTCAGCCTCTCAGTGAGAGCATGGATGAAGCTTAGAGTCTGGAGATGCAGGAAGAGTCTTTCTGCGAAACCATCCCGACTCATATTAACTGCTCCTTGGCAATCAGTGTTGACGAGTTTTACTGCCTGCCTTTATTAACTCAAGTCCATGTCAGAAGCGAGGCTACTATCTGTCTCACTTGAAGGGCCATGTTCCTGTTCCACAGTGTAGATTCCGGTATTGTTTCATTTTATTTCGATATGGGAATGTAATGTTAACTAAAGAAGTCAGGGTCGCAGTGGGACTCCTTTATCTTGTGGAATCAAGGGTTAATATCTCCTGAGGGGGGTTATTGAACAGGGGGGACTTTAATCATGTTTGTTATGTGATTCTGTCTGCTAATGTGTAGTGATACTTGGGCTCATGGCTATTCGGAACATAACAGCCTTATCATCAGTTGGCCCGGTCCTTTAGACTAGTACAACTTTTTTCTTACTCGGTGCACCTCGTGACCGGGTGTGGTCACGTTATAATTCCATTTCCATCCTCTGACCGAGTGGCAACGGAGAAAGTCTGTTCGCTATCTGTCTGGTTCACAGGAGGTGGTGAGTGCCCCAGCCATTGAGGGTGTAAAAGGGTGCCGTTTAGGGTTTGACCATATTTGTGGTCTCCAAGTTATGGAGGATTCTGATTTTTTAGAGACGGATATCTCCTATTCAGAGTATATGTCTTGTGAAGAGTATGAAATGAACCCGGGTGATCCATGCCCATCAGTTATGTTCCGATTGCCATTCTAGAGTGCTCTCTTCCCCCAAATCAGGGAACTTAGAGTGCGTTGAGCTATCCACGCCCAAGGATTCCATGTCCTGTGAGAAGCGTGCCACAGAACCTTCTTTTGCTAATCAAGCAATCCCTATGGCATTTGCTCCTTCTCCGGAAGGCGACTCCAGAAGTTACAGCATGGTTCCGCATGGCCATATCTATGGCGCTGGTGCATTTATATCTCCCAAGTGAAGTATTTTTAAGATACTGCCTGTGTTCTGTTAACCAGGGCCCTTTGAGCGTGAGATCACCTGTTTCAATTCGGCCCTCTGGGGAAGTGATGGCCTCTGAGGCTTCAGGGGCCCCACCCTCGGGGCCAGGGTCGTCCATCGATCTGGCAGGGTTATAATTTTGCCTTCCGTTATAGACTGGCACGTCTTTTGTCCTATTTAGGCATGTTTTGGCAGTGCTGGAGGATTCCAGTCCTAGTGGGCCGAGGGATCCTCGGTCTTCTGTGCCGGATGGCAAACTGGGTTAGACGTATGGAGATGAAGCCAATCTCCTTGACGTCTCCGTTTTTCTTTTCTTTTGAGTATCTGTTTCAGTTCTGAGCTTGGGAGAATGGGGCCTCTGAACGGCTGGTCCTGTTAGCGTGCCCATTCTACTTGGGCTTTCACCCACGGGTGCTGCCTTTATTTTATTTGATCCGGTTAGGATGTATTTGATTTGTTTTAAGAAGCTGATGTCTGTTTAATTTCCGTTTTGGGAACGTTTCTTCTCTGGAACCAAAACTTGCGATTTTGTGGTCGTGTGGGCACTTCCTCGGAAGTTGCAGATTACTATATAAAAATATAGTTATGTTTATAGTTTATGTTATCGATCCCTGCGGGGCTTTGAGTTTTATTGGACCTTGGGCAGTTCCGGAGTGTTCTTGTACCAGGCGGGTACTGGTCGGGCGCTTGCTGCTGTTCCTTACAGTTCATGTCACCCACGTGGTGCGGTGTACTGGTTATCCTGTTGGGTGTTGGATGTTCACTTTGTCCTAATGTAGAGGGTTCTGGGCTCGGATTCTGCTAAGGCTTCATTGTGGGTTCTAGAGGTCTTTTAGACTTGGAACCAAATTTCTCCATTCCCTTATAATTTGGAGGTTAGGATGACCTCTGGACGTCCGGGGTACCAGATTGGATGGCGATTTTCGTTGTCACTCTTGGTATTTTCTGGGCATCTGTTCTTGTGGCCTAGTTGCAGTACCTCTCGTAGGTTGCTGGGGCTGACTTTTTCCCTTCTTGGGTGGTCGGGTCATCTGTGTCTGGAATTTCCAGAATGTCCTCCTTCCTTTTTAGTATCTCGCTCGCTCTCATATATGGGAGCGCAGGGGTTGGGGTTATTCCGTTTTTCCCCCCAGCATTTTCCCCTTGTCGTTTGTCTGCCAAGAGTTGAGTGACTCCCATCATTTTTCCTTGTGCAGTACAGGGATTTCCGGGAGGCTAATCCTGAAGGATCTTTGGAGATTATGTCATCTTCTCAACCTAAGTGCTGGTTTGAGCCTGTCCCTTGTAATCCCCATGGTATTTGACTCTGAGGTGTTGCTCTTCAACCTTCTAGGAGATCTAGCTCTTTGAGCTTGCAAGTAGAGGGTCCTGGGTTCAGATCCACCTCCGGGTGCTGGTTACCGTTTTCTTAGGCCTGTTAAGATGTCTTTTAGACTCTTTGGTCTGAGTCTCTGGTGAGGGTCCAATGTGCAGGGACATTGGGATGTGGGATGCACTGTCCAGGGTGCACTCCTCCGTATGAGGCAACTTGATGGTTCCTCAGGGGGTTAGAACATTCGGCCGGCCCCGGTTCTGGGGGTCTGGTTTATGACCATGTTTCTTGCCTGAGATTTCGGGGTCCAGATTCTAGATTCGGTCCTGGGCAGTCCTTTTCAACCCTTAGGTTTTGGAGCATCCGCTTGTGCCTTCAGGGGGGTTGGTTGTGTCTCTAAGGGGAGATTTGGTAATTGCCTGATGATAGTTATACTGTCTATCAGGCGGGATCCTACAATTGTCGTCAGGGGCAGCTATTACACCTTGGTGTGGGCTTGTGGTTGTTTGTATCAACTTAGCTGGTGGTAATGGGCGAATGGTCTCTTACCAATTGCCTATGGCTGGGGTTGGGGTTTATTGTGTTGCCCTCCTTTGGGGAGGTTTTGGAAGTATCACAGTATCTGTTGAGGCCCTGAGGGTCCTTATCTAGCTGTTCTGAGGGGTTCTTTCCCTTTCTTGTGTGCACGAGGTCATGGGGCTGGATTCTGGTACTAGGACGCTGTTGTTCAGTGCCCTATATTCTTTTTTGGGAGTGTTCCTTCTATAGGGAAGGGAGCTGTGTAGGGGTCCTGGAACCCGAACACGTAGTTTTCTGTCTTGGATTTGTGGTAACATGCCAGATTTAGGTAATGGTGAGAAATGTTCTCCCAGAGGTTTCGTTTTCCTCTTAGGCCCCTCCTTTCTCTTCCTGAGGTCTGCTTCAGAGGATTTTGTATCCTCTGTATTTGGTCATTGCCAGCCTTTGGGCTGGGTCCGTTACCTCGGAGTGGGGGTTGGGGATCTGTCGGCTCTGTTGAGTCTTGACCGTGTACTTCAGTTGATCCGTTCTCCTACCTTCAGTGGGGGGTTCTCGGTGTCCCTCCCTTCACCGGTTGCTTTTGATGTGGGTGTTGGACGCTTCTAGGGCCCGGATTCTTCCTGGACGGGAGTTGTTGCCAATATTTTTCGGCATTTTTCTGTGAAATGGTATCCCACAGAGCCTTTTTTATCTGCTAAGACAGTTAGCCTACCTAGGTTTGTCTAGTTTATCAGCTAGACTATGGTACTGTGGGGAGCACCGTATGTTATATGGTGGTGTGTTATGGATCTGTGGGAGGACCTTTGTTGTTCCTCGTGATCGTTTTTTTCTTGCGTGTGGAGTTACTCCCTGGTACTTGACCTTCCGGGGAGTTCATGTCCCTGGACGGTCTTGTAGCATCCTTGGGTTAGCTTTAGTCCTTTTGAGGGTTTCTCTTATTTTTGGTGGTGGTCCTTTGGATCTCTTATTGGGTCCTCTGTTCTCCCCCCTCAGGGGTAGAGGGAGGTTCTCTTCCTTCAGGTTAGGAGTACGTGAGAGTGCCGCGGGGCTTGGCTTCTCGGAGGTCTTTGTGCTCAATGGACTCTAGGGAGTCTGAGTGGTCTCTAGCATGGCTTGCAGGCTGTTTAACTGATGGGCAGTTACTTGGTCTTTTCCGGTTTTTACCCCTTGTTTTTAAGTGATACAGTTTTTTATTGGGTGTTGGGTAATTTCAGGCTGTGGTGCCCTTTAAAGGGGCCGCCTTCTGTACCCGCCCTTTGTTTGTATTCAGTGTCCTCTATAGCTTGGGTATTGTTTTCCCAAAAGTAAAAAATGCAGCTGTGGACTCTTCCCATTTAAGAAGAAAAACTTAAATTATGCTTACCTGATAATTTTCTTTTCTTCAGACGGGAAGAGTCCACAGCACCCCGCCTGCGTTTTTATCTTTGGGGTGGACATATTTTTTGTTCTTCTGGCACCTTTTTCACCCTGATATTTTTCCTACTGTTCCTTGTTCCCTTGGCAGAATGACTGGGGGATGAGGGAAGTGGGATGTCTGAATTCCCAAAAGTAATGAATGCAGCTGTGGACTCTTCCTGTCAGAAGAGAAGAAAATTATCAGGTAAGCATAAGTTTTTCGTGGTGGTTAGTGTAATTGAAAATATGTGATCCTGTTTGTGCGCGAGTAGGGTGTTAGTTTTTTTCCACTTTTTTGCTCCATTGACTTCTATGAGGGAATACGGAAATGCGCATGCGATATTCTTACTCTGGCTTTTTGTGCTTGTCTGGTTAGCGAGTGATCGATAACAGTTTACTTTCAACTCATAACACGAGAGCAACATGACGAGCACAAAAAGCTTACTTCTAACACAACGCTCAAGTTGGAGCGTTAAATAGCACTCCACTTGTAATAATTTTCGATTTAATAAAATAAATAACAAAAAGTATAATTCTTTTTACTACGTGTTGTACTACAATCTCGAAAATGCTTTATTTCCCTTTAACTGTAGACTTTAAGGGGCTGATTTACCATCTGTCGGACAGACATGATACGCTGTTGATTGCTGCCCGCAGCCTCAGAGGCGGCGGACTAGTTAGGGAGCAGCTGTCTTAAGACCCCTGCTTCTTAACTCCTGTTTCCGGCGAGTCAGAAGGCTCCCGCAGAAACAGGTTGATTAGGCACAATACGGCCATTAATAAATCGACCCCTTTATCTCTTTGAATTCTTCAACCTGCTCTGTTCCTTCTTCTTTGGTTTGGTTAGTAACACTTTTGAATGTACAATGATATGAAACTAAACTTGGCATCTAAAACACCCCTGAAACTCTACAAAATTAGTGCAGCTCTATATGCTGTAGTCTAAAAGAACAAAAACCTAGCTTCCTTTATATTTTGAGAATTGTAGAACAAAGTAACAAAATCATACTGCCATAATGTCATAATGATTTTATTAAAGGGATATAAAACCCAACATTTCTGGTGGTTTTACTTGCTGTATCCAAAGGGGATTGCTGTGTTTAAAACAGTACCTGGAAGCAAAACCGTAATATATTTAATATATCATTTGCCTATTTTACCCAGAGTTCCCTGGTGCATTGGTAACAATGTATATAGACTGTGTAAGCAAGCGGGATACTTACCTAGATCTGCTAATTTTCTATTCAATATTTCTATCCCTATCAATCTATCTATGTGCAGTGTCTGTGCAGACACTGCACATAGATGTCTATCGCTGCACACAGATACACACACACATTCATGCACTCTAGCACACACACTCTATACACACACACACCCACTATACAGGGAGTGCAGAATTATTAGGCAAGTTGTATTTTTTAGGATTAATTTTATTATTGAACAACAACCATGTTCTCAATGAACCCAAAAAACTCATTAATATCAAAGCTGAATAGTTTTGGAAGTAGTTTTTAGTTTGTTTTTAGTTATAGCTATTTTAGGGGGATATCTGTGTGTGCAGGTGACTATTACTGTGCATAATTATTAGGCAACTTAACAAAAAACAAATATATACCCATTTCAATTATTTATTTTTACCAGTGAAACCAATATAACATCTCAACATTCACAAATATACATTTCTGACATTCAAAAACAAAACAAAAACAAATCAGTGACCAATATAGCCACCTTTCTTTGCAAGGACACTCAAAAGCCTGCCATCCATGGATTCTGTCAGTGTTTTGATCTGTTCACCATCAACATTGCGTGCAGCAGCAACCACAGCCTCCCAGACACTGTTCAGAGAGGTGTACTGTTTTCCCTCCTTGTAAATCTCACATTTGATGATGGACCACAGGTTCTCAATGGGGTTCAGATCAGGTGAACAAGGAGGCCATGTCATTAGATTTTCTTCTTTTATACCCTTTCTTGCCAGCCACGCTGTGGAGTACTTGGACGCGTGTGATGGAGCATTGTCCTGCATGAAAATCATGTTTTTCTTGAAGGATGCAGACTTCTTCCTGTACCACTGCTTGAAGAAGGTGTCTTCCAGAAACTGGCAGTAGGACTGGGAGTTGAGCTTGACTCCATCCTCAACCCGAAAAGGCCCCACAAGCTCATCTTTGATGATACCAGCCCAAACCAGTACTCCACCTCCACCTTGCTGGCGTCTGAGTCGGACTGGAGCTCTCTGCCCTTTACCAATCCAGCCACGGGCCCATCCATCTGGCCCATCAAGACTCACTCTCATTTCATCAGTCCATAAAACCTTAGAAAAATCAGTCTTGAGATATTTCTTGGCCCAGTCTTGACGTTTCAGCTTGTGTGTCTTGTTCAGTGGTGGTCGTCTTTCAGCCTTTCTTACCTTGGCCATGTCTCTGAGTATTGCACACCTTGTGCTTTTGGGCACTCCAGTGATGTTGCAGCTCTGAAATATGGCCAAACTGGTGGCAAGTGGCATCTTGGCAGCTGCACGCTTGACTTTTCTCAGTTCATGGGCAGTTATTTTGCGCCTTGGTTTTTCCACACGCTTCTTGCGACCCTGTTGACTATTTTGAATGAAACGCTTGATTGTTCGATGATCACGCTTCAGAAGCTTTGCAATTTTAAGAGTGCTGCATCCCTCTGCAAGATATCTCACTATTTTTGACTTTTCTGAGCCTGTCAAGTCCTTCTTTTGACCCATTTTGCCAAAGGAAAGGAAGTTGCCTAATAATTATGCACACCTGATATAGGGTGTTGATGTCATTAGACCACACCCCTTCTCATTACAGAGATGCACATCACCTAATATGCTTAATTGGTAGTAGGCTTTCGAGCCTATACAGCTTGGAGTAAGACAACATGCATAAAGAGGATGATGTGGTCAAAATACTCATTTGCCTAATAATTCTGCACTCCCTGTACACACACACCCACTATACACACCCACTGCACACACATATACACACACAAAAACAAACATACACTACACACCTTTCTCCATTAACCAACCTTTATCTCTCTCTCCTCTTAAACATACACAACTGAACTCGAACTGACACTGCACACAGATATTTACACACATTCATGCACTCAAACGTACACACACTCTATACATACACACACAAACTACACACACATACTGTATATGTATACACACATTCATGCATTCACACACACACTTACATATGCACACACATACATTACACACACACTACATAAGTTCATTCATGCACTCTCTCCCACACACACAGAGATATATACACACACACACACACACACACACCCTTTATACACACACTGCACACACATATACATATACACACACACACACACCCTTTATACACACACTGCACACACATATACATATACAGACACACACACACCCTTTATACACACACTGCACACACATATACACACACACACACACACCCTTTATACACACACTGCACACACATATACATATACACACATTCTCACACACTACACATTCATGCATTCACACAAACACATGTACACTACTCAAAGGGGTCAATTTATTAATGTGCGAGCAGACATGATACGAAGTAGCGCATCATGTACCCTGCTGTCGGCATTTATCATTGCACCAGCAGTTCTTGTAAACTGCTGGTGCAATGCTGCCCCCTGCAGCTTCGCGGCCAATCGGTCGCTAGCAGGGGCTGTCAATCAACCCGATCGTATTCAATAGGGTTGATTTCTGTCCACCGCCTCAGAGCAGGCGGACCGGTTATGGAGCAGCGGTCTTTAGACTGCTGCTTCATAACTTCTGTTTCCGGCAAGCCTGAAGGGGGATCAAACTACGGAGCTTGATAAATTGACCCCAAACACACTACACACACATGCTACATACACACATTCATAAACATATACACACACATGCTACATACACACATTCATAAACATATACACACACATGCTACATACACACATTCATAAACATATACACACACAATGACTCACACACTACACACACATGCTACATACACACATTCATAAACATATACACACACAATGACTCACACACTCTACACACATGCTATATACACACATTCATAAACATATACACACACAATGACTCACACACTACACACACATGCTATATACACACATTCATAAACATATACACACACAATGACACACACACTCTACACACATGCTATATACACACATTCATAAACATATACACACAATGACACACACATTCATAAACATATACACACACAATGACTCACACACTCTACACACATGCTATATACACACATTCATAAACATACACACACACAATGACTCACACTCTACACACATGCTATATACACACATTCATAAACATATACACACACAATGACTCACACACTCTACACACATGCTATATACACACATTCATAAACATATACACACACAATGACACACACATTCATAAACATATACACACACAATGACTCACACACTCTACACACATGCTATATACACATTCATAAACAGACACACACAATGACTCACACTCTACACACATGCTATATACACATTCATAAACATATACACACACAATGACACACACATTCATAAACATATACACACACAATGACTCACACACTCTACACACATGCTATATACACATTCATAAACATATACACACACAATGACTCACACACTCTACACACATGCTATATACACACATTCATAAACATATACACACACAATGACTCACACACTCTACACACATTCATAAACATATACACACACAATGACTCACACACTCTACACACATGCTATATACACACATTCATAAACATATACACACACAATGACTCACACACTCTACACACATGCTATATACACACATTCATAAACATACACACACATGCTATATACACACATTCATAAACATATACACACACAATGACTCACACACTCTACACACATGCTATATACACACATTCATAAACATACACACACAATGACTCACACACTCCACACACATGCTATATACACACATTCATAAACATACACACACAATGACTCACACACATGCTACATACACACATTCATAAACATATACTCACACAATGACTCACACACTCTACACACATGCTATATACACACATTCATATACATATATACACACAACGACTCACAAACTCTACACACATGCTATATACACACATTCATAAACATACACACACACACAATGACTCACACACTCTACACACATGCTATATACACACATTCATAAACATACACACACACAATGACTCACACACTCTACACACATGCTATATACACACATTCATAAACATATACACACACAATGACTCACACAATCTACACACATGCTATATACACACATTCATAAACATATACACACACAATGACTCATACACTACACACACATGCTATATACACATATTCATAAACATACACACACAATGACTCACACACTACACACACATGCTATATACACACATTCATAAACATACACACACTCAATGACTCACACACTACACACACATGCTATATACACACATTCATAAACATACACACACAATGACTCACACACTCTACACACATGCTATATACACACATTCATAAACATATACACACACAATGACTCACACACTCTACACACATGCTATATACACATTCATAAACATACACACACACAATGACTCACACTCTACACACATGCTATATACACATTCATAAACATACACACACACAATGACTCACACACTCTACACACATGCTATATACACACCCATAAACATATACACACACAATGACTCACACACTCTACACACATGCTATATACACACATTCATAAACATATACACACACAATGACTCACACACTCTACACACATGCTATATACACACATTCATAAACATATACACACACAATGACTCACACACTCTACACACATGCTATATACACACATTCATAAACATATACACACACAATGACTCACACAATCTACACACATGCTATATACACACATTCATAAACATATACACACACAATGACTCATACACTACACACACATGCTATATACACATATTCATAAACATACACACACAATGACTCACACACTACACACACATGCTATATACACACATTCATAAACATACACACACTCAATGACTCACACACTACACACACATGCTATATACACACATTCATAAACATACACACACAATGACTCACACACTCTACACACATGCTATATACACACATTCATAAACATATACACACACAATGACTCACACACTCTACACACATGCTATATACACATTCATAAACATACACACACACAATGACTCACACTCTACACACATGCTATATACACATTCATAAACATACACACACACAATGACTCACACACTCTACACACATGCTATATACACACCCATAAACATATACACACACAATGACTCACACACTCTACACACATGCTATATACACACATTCATAAACATATACACACACAATGACTCACACACTCTACACACATGCTATATACACACATTCATAAACATATACACACACAATGACTCACACACTCTACACACATGCTATATACACACATTCATAAACATATACACACACAATGACTCACACACTACACACACATGCTATATACATACATTCATAAACATATACACACACAATGACTCACACACTCTACACACATGCTATATACACACATTCATAAACATATACACACACAATGACTCACACACTCTACACACATTCATAAACATATACACACACAATGACTCACACACTCTACACACATGCTACATACATTCATAAACATATACACACACAATGACTCACACACTCTACACACATGCTATATACATACATTCATAAACATATACACACACAATGACTCACACACTCGCTACACACATGCTACACACATTCATAAACATACACACACACAATGACTCACACACTCTACACACATGCTATATACACACATTCATAAACATATACACACACAATGACTCACACACTCTACACACATGCTATATACACACATTCATAAACATATACACACACAATGACTCACACACTCTACACACATGCTATATACACACATTCATAAACATACACACACACAATGACTCACACACTCTACACACATGCTATATACACACATTCATAAACATATACACACACAATGACTCACACACTCTACACACATGCTATATACACACATTCATAAACATATACACACACAATGACTCACACACTCTACACACATGCTATATACACACATTCATAAACATATACACACACAATGACTCACACACTCTACACACATGCTACATAGATTCATAAACATATACACACACAATGACTCACACACTCTACACACATGCTACATACACACATTCATAAACATACACACACACACACAATGACTCACACACTCTACACACATGCTATATATACACATTCATAAACATATACACACACAATGACTCACACACTACACACACATGCTATATACACACATTCATAAACATACACACACACAATGACTCACACACTCTACACACATGCTATATACACACATTCATAAACATATACACACACAATGACTCACACACTCTATACACATGCTATATACACACATTCATAAACATATATACACACAATGACTCACACACTACACACACATGCTATATACACACATTCATAAACATACACACACTCAATGACTCACACACTACACACACATGCTACATACACACATTCATAAACATATACACACACAATGACTCACACACTCTACACACATGCTATATACACACATTCATAAACATATACACACACAATGACTCACACACTACACACACATGCTATATACACACATTCATAAACATATACACACACAATGACTCACACACTACACACACATGCTATATACACACATTCATAAACATATACACACACAATGACTCACACACTACACACACATGCTATATACACACATTCATAAACATATACACACACAATGACTCACACACTACACACACATGCTATATACACACATTCATAAACGTATACACACACAATGACTCACACACTCTACACACATGCTATATACACACATTCATAAACATACACACACAATGACTCACACACTCTACACACATGCTATATACACACATTCATAAACATATACACACACAATGACTCACACACTCTACACACATGCTACATACATTCATAAACATATACACACACAATGACTCACACACTCTACACACATGCTATATACACATTCATAAACATACACACACACAATGACTCACACACTCTACACACATGCTATATACACATTCATAAACATACACACACACAATGACTCACACACTCTACACACATGCTATATACACATTCATAAACATACACACACACACAATGACTCACACACTACACACACATGCTATATACATATTCATAAACATACACACACACAATGACTCACACACTACACACACATGCTACATACACACATTCATAAACATATACACACACAATGACTCACACACTCTACACACATGCTATATACACACATTCATAAACATACACACACACAATGACTCACACACTCTACACACATGCTATATACACATTCATAAACATATACACACACAATGACTCACACACTCTACACACATGCTAAATACACACATTCATAAACATATACACACACACAATGACTCACACACTCTACACACATGCTATATACACACATTCATAAACATATACACACACAATGACTCACACACTCTACACACATGCTATATACACACATTCATAAACATACACACACAATGACTCACACACTCTACACACATGCTATATACACACATTCATAAACATATACACACACAATGACTCACACACTCTACACACATGCTATATACACACATTCATAAACATACACACACAATGACTCACACACTCCACACACATGCTATATACACACATTCATAAACATACACACACAATGACTCACACACATGCTACATACACACATTCATAAACATATACACACACAATGACTCACACACTCTACACACATGCTATATACACACATTCATATACATATATACACACAACGACTCACAAACTCTACACACATGCTATATACACACATTCATAAACATACACACACACACAATGACTCACACACTCTACACACATGCTATATACACACATTCATAAACATACACACACACAATGACTCACACACTCTACACACATGCTATATACACACATTCATAAACATATACACACACAATGACTCACACAATCTACACACATGCTATATACACACATTCATAAACATATACACACACAATGACTCATACACTACACACACATGCTATATACACATATTCATAAACATACACACACAATGACTCACACACTACACACACATGCTATATACACACATTCATAAACATACACACACTCAATGACTCACACACTACACACACATGCTATATACACACATTCATAAACATACACACACAATGACTCACACACTCTACACACATGCTATATACACACATTCATAAACATATACACACACAATGACTCACACACTCTACACACATGCTACATACATTCATAAACATATACACACACAATGACTCACACACTCTACACACATGCTATATACACATTCATAAACATACACACACACACAATGACTCACACTCTACACACATGCTATATACACATTCATAAACATACACACACACAATGACTCACACACTCTACACACATGCTATATACACACCCATAAACATATACACACACAATGACTCACACACTCTACACACATGCTATATACACACATTCATAAACATATACACACACAATGACTCACACACTCTACACACATGCTATATACACACATTCATAAACATATACACACACAATGACTCACACACTCTACACACATGCTATATACACACATTCATAAACATATACACACACAATGACTCACACACTACACACACATGCTATATACATACATTCATAAACATATACACACACAATGACTCACACACTCTACACACATGCTATATACACACATTCATAAACATATACACACACAATGACTCACACACTCTACACACATTCATAAACATATACACACACAATGACTCACACACTCTACACACATGCTACATACATTCATAAACATATACACACACAATGACTCACACACTCTACACACATGCTATATACATACATTCATAAACATATACACACACAATGACTCACACACTCGCTACACACATGCTACACACATTCATAAACATACACACACACAATGACTCACACACTCTACACACATGCTATATACACACATTCATAAACATATACACACACAATGACTCACACACTCTACACACATGCTATATACACACATTCATAAACATATACACACACAATGACTCACACACTCTACACACATGCTATATACACACATTCATAAACATACACACACACAATGACTCACACACTCTACACACATGCTATATACACACATTCATAAACATATACACACACAATGACTCACACACTCTACACACATGCTATATACACACATTCATAAACATATACACACACAATGACTCACACACTCTACACACATGCTATATACACACATTCATAAACATATACACACACAATGACTCACACACTCTACACACATGCTACATAGATTCATAAACATATACACACACAATGACTCACACACTCTACACACATGCTACATACACACATTCATAAACATACACACACACACACAATGACTCACACACTCTACACACATGCTATATACACACATTCATAAACATATACACACACAATGACTCACACAGTCTACACACATGCTACATACATTCATAAACATATACACACACAATGACTCACACACTCTACACACATGCTATATAC